>NC_142937.1:31062713-31235213 GCF_046866305.1 Octopus bimaculoides
CGAACCAGATGGCTACACCAGGCTCCAATCTGATTTGGTAGATTTTCTACAGCTGGATGCACTTCCTAATGCCAACCACTCCGAGAGTGTAATGGGTGCTTTTACGTGCCACCAGCACAAAGGCCAGTCAGGCCGTACTGGCAATGGCCGTGCTCAAAATGGTGTATTTTACGTGCCACCTGCACAGGAGCTAGTCCAGCAGCACTGGCAACAATCTCGCTCGAATGTTTTTTCACATGCCACAGGCACAAGTGCCAGTAAGGCGACGCTGGTAATGATCACGCTCAAATAGTGCTATTTACGTGCCACTGGCATGGAAGCCAGACAGCTGCTTTGGCAACGATCATGCTCGGATGGTGCTCTTCTTTCTTCTTTCTCTCTCTCTCTCTCTCTCTCTCTCTCTCTCTCTTTCTCCAGTATATATATAGAAATACCGGAGTTAGCACATAAATGTGAAGCAAGGTGGAAAAAAGTGTACTCAAATACCAGAGGTAGAGTAATATGATTTATTTAAAAGCAACAGAAATATAACAAAAGCTGTTACTCAGAGTTTCACGTTCTCGTTCGTCGGACAGTTTTGTTAAAATAGAACAGAAATAACGATATGATAAAAACTAGTTAGAGGATATACCTTTAAAAATAGATTTGTTTCATTGGTCCTTTTAATTAACGGTCTTAAGCATGCAATGAACAAAATAAACAAAATAAATTAATTCAATATAAATTCATCGTATTATAAAAATCGAGGAAAACCTTAAATCGAAGAGCGGATTCAAAATACATAATTGCAAATAATTATATACGAAATATAATTCAATTAATACATTAAAAATTAAAATTAAAATTAAAATTTTCATGCTGCATTACATAAATATTTTACAACAGTATATACGCATACTAAACAATCTATAATATACATATATACATCAAAATACACAGATGGATGCATTCAAACTACATACATATACAGGCATATATATTTAAGACATAAATATACACACAAATACACATATACATATGTATACATATGTATGCAATCATGCTCGCATGCAAAAATCACTTCAAGATGGTGCCCCAGCATGGCCATAGTCCAATGACTAAAACCAGTAAAAGGCAACTCCACTGTGGGCGGGGGCGGAGGTCAAGCACTGAGTTAAATGTTTTTCAGATTTTCAAGAGATGCTGTAGTTTTTACTTTCAGCATAAAACAAATAATTAATTTCAAGCTAATTTTTAACTGTAACCTTGCCTAACAATAATGGAATTATTTTTAATTGGATGTCAAACACAATTATAAAATTTATAGGTCAACTGAAGACCCTAGGCAATGTTTTCTCCTGCCAACCCTTTCTCCACCCCCTTAAAGACACATGCATGAGTTACTCCCAGGAGTAAATCATGCGTGTGTATATTTCTTACAATATGCTTTTTTTCCCTTCTTTCTTCTTTTTTTTTCTCTCTCTCTTTCTTTCTTTCTGCCAAGTCCTTTAAAGGACTTCTTGGTGCCTACTTGGACCCTTCCCTTCACTCATCTTACAAGTACTTAATGGTTTTGAGATCAAAGATGAGGGTAAATCATTGAGTGGAAATATTTCAATATCTGGGTAGGTTGGTCAATGTTTGCATCAACCTTCATTTCGGGGGCTGAAAACAGTTCACCACCCACCCACTTACTCTTCTTAACAAGTTCACAACCTTAGAACAGCTTCTGCCAGATTCTTCATGGACAAGGAACAAAGGTGTAAATTTTTTGTGATGTTTTAGATGGAGCAGGCATACCATTGGCAGAGAAATGGGTAGAGTAAATGATGGAGGTAGTCAGTGTGTGACAGAATAATGAAGCTTACACTAGTTTTGGGTAATGTAACTTCAACCAATTCTTTGTATATGCTCCAAAATCTGAATTGGCAGATGAACTGAAGGACCAGTTCTACAAGGCCTTCGTGCAGACTACGTTGACAACACATGATAATGATCTTATTATCATGGCTGGTGACTTCAATGAACACGAGCAACACTCTGATCGTTCGAGGAGCCAGGAGGGAACAAAGCTATTGGAATTCTGTGATGCTAATCCGCAACACTAACTTCAAGAAATCAACCAACTTCTTGATCACCTTTCAAGCTACTACTACTACTACTACTACTAACATTACCACCTCCACCACCACTGCTATTATTGCTGCCGTTGCTTTTCCCACAGATCATATTGAGTTTGTCGATGTTCAACAAATATCCAGTGAGTTGGATACATCAGATAATGGTATGACCAGTGAACTACCCAGCCAACTAGCAGTACAGTTCCAGGCACATGGACACAATGTCCAGTTGAAATTGGTGAGAAAGCAGGACATCACTTTGGACATTCCATTCTGTATATTTGAAAACAACGAAACAGTTTGCAATATGGACAACAATATTGAACAGGTAACAATGATATATTGTTTTGTGAACGTTGCCCATCTGTTGATTATCCCCTCGGCATTCAGATTCTTCTGTTTAATGTTTGTTTCATTGCTTTGAGATTTCAGTGATGTGATTGTTTATTTTTAGAACAACATTGTAGGATAGGTGTGAAGGGCTGGATTTGGCCAGTGCAAACAGAAAAACAAGAAGAATCTTTAGGCCCTAATATAGCTGGTTTAAAAGCTAAAGGGTTTTATACTTACAGACTTGTACAATATACCATTACAACTACACAACATGTGTAATACTACTCAAACACACCAATGCTACTGTGCAACACACTAAGATACATGCACAACACACCCACAAACACCACTTTATAATGCATCAAATCTACAACAAACTACACCAACATTGTACAACACAGCAAAACAACCACACAGTGTACCAAGCCTGTACCACAATGCACGAATATGACCAGAGGAAGGATGTAGATACACATTACACACATCTTTTCCTTCTTTTTAGTTCAAGTCATGAGATTCATTCAAGCAAATATGTAGGACGGCCAGTCAGAGCCAATCCCAGCACAAGATTAACCAGCGTATGACGACAATCTGCTCTTTGATATCCTTGACGGAAGAGACTGTAGGGGGTTAATTTAATTTCCAGGGTCAATTGGTCTTTTCTTTGGTTGTTGTTGTTTTAAATTTGAAAAACTTCCTCTAGAATGTCATGTCTTGTATTTCTTTTTTTTTTTTTCTAATGTGAATTATTAAATAGAATATTTTGAAGTAGATTTGTTGATGATATTTATCTGTTGAGAAACATACCCAAGTTTGTGTGTCTGGTAGATACACATGAAACCCATTGAGCTGGATTCAGAGATATGAAATATTAAAAAAATATCTTATAGAGACTGGCTCTAATATATAAGATGTGTAATGAAAAGATTACAGGAACCAGCTTCAATCTATGAGATAACTGCTTAGAGAGACTGGTTTTAATAGATATAAAGTATTTAGTGAATATACATGGTTCTTCATACATGTGGGCTGGATCCAGATATGTATAAGGTATTTAGTAAACATACTGTATGAATGTGTTTCATGTGTGTGTGTGTGTGTAGGAAATATTTAATTGGGACTGGCCCCATATATGTATGTTTGTATTGTTACGACAACAAGGGTTCCAGATGATCCACTCAACAGAACAGCCTGCTCATGAAATTAACATGCAAGTGGCTGAGCACTCCACAGACACGTGTACCCTTAATGTAGTTCTTGGGGAGATTCAGTGTGACATAGAGTGTGACAAGGCTGGCCCTTTGAAATATAGGTACAACAGAGACAGGAAGAAAGAGTGAAAGGAAGTTGTGGTGAAAGAGTACAGCAGGGTTCACCACCACCCCCTGCTGGTGCCTCGTGGAGCTTTAGGTGTTTTTGCTCAATAAACACTCTAAACGCCCAGTCAGGGAATCAAAACCGCAATCCTATGACCTCGAGTGTGCTTCCCTAATTACTGGGCCATTGCACCTCCACGATGTCTGTACAGATAGATTATATATGCATATATACAATATTTAAAGAATTTTTGAAGGGACTAAGTTCTGATAGACAGAATTTAGGGAACAACCAACAAGTTCCAACTTTCCAGTCAATGTACATTTGGAATAACTGTGCTCTTAGCTGCACGTCTCCCTAGTAACTAATGAATAAGGTAGTTACAATGTTTCTTCCAGGCACACCAACACCAACATGGCCTCATGAGATTTACTCGTGTGACATCTGGTTGATGAGAATGAAAGCTTGTCCATTTGTCCATTCTTTGAACTTGTCTTTAGTCTTCAGCTGACCAACAAAAGTTTCAACTCCCATCTCTATTATTCTACATGATGTCTTTCTTCTGCCAGTTTCATGTCAATGTATAAACGTAAGCAGTGTTTATTGTGAGGCTGTGTTGACATGCTGTGTGATAGTTTTGATGTTATACACTGATGCCAATACATTATGTGAGGTTTTGTATGCATCTTCCAGACATACAAACCAGCTGCTAGGCATGGCTCTGAACCTCATAAATATCAATTTTTTTCTCAACATACTTACTTAAAAAAATTCTATTTAATAAATCACATTGGAAAAAAAAAAACAAGACATTAAATTCAGTTCTAGAGCAAGTCTTTGCAAACTTAAAACAACAGCAAAAACTAGACCCATAACCTTGGGACCCAAATTAATCCTTCATATCTATTGACATCACAAAACCCAAAACTAATGATATTATGTACAGTCTCTTCCTTCAGTGATGTCAAAAACCAGATTGTCGTCATACACTGGTTAATCTTGTGCTGGGATTGGCTCTGATTGGCTGTCCTACATATTTGCTTGAATAAATCTCATGACTTGAACTCAAAACAAGGAAAGGATGTGAGTAATCTCTGCCTACATCCTTCCTCTGCTTATTATTATTATTTGTTCACTTACCTATTTTTTATTACTATTACTATTATTATTATTATTATTATTATTATTATTATTATTATTATTATTATTATTATTATCATTATTATTGCTGCTGCTGCTGCTATTAAATGCTGCTTTTGTTAGCCAGGATGTTGTCTTGAGGTTTTGGTGACAAGTCTCCTCCAAATCACAATAATCTTCCTTAAGATTCTTACAGTATACAGGTTAGCACTTTCCCACAGATCAACAATGCAAATCTCTCAGGTAATAGTTTGCTGTTGTGCCAAGTACAGCAATTACTACAGGAATAATTCTCACCTTTGTCTTCCACAATCTCTTTATCTCTCTCTAGCTAGAATCTGATATTTTTTTCATTTCTTTGGTATCAACTCTATTATCATATGAAATTGCAAAGACTGTCATCTTACTATATTCTTTCTGTCCTCTATAACCAAATCTTCAATAGTATTATCAACTTTTATGGAGAAATCCTCCATTATTATTATTATTATTATTAAAGTGGCAAGCTGGCAGAACCATTTGCCTACCAGACAAAATGCTAAGCAACATTTCACCTACCCTTACGTTCTGAGTTCAAATTCTGCCAAGGTCACCTTTGCCTTTCATCTTTTTAGGGTCAATAGAATAAGAACCAGTCAAGCACTAGGAGTTGGTGTAATCAAGTAGCTCCTTTCACCAAATTCCAAGCCTTCAGTCGAAAGCATTATTATTACACAATTAGAAGAAGAGTGTGATACAATGTACAAAATACAGATTTATTGAATTCAACAATGTTTCAACAGTTTGTGTTTTTTTCTTCAGATTCAAAATGAAAAATACATAGAGATGCAGAAATTCAAAATTTCGGCTAGACTATCCTCTGTTCATTCCAAGATAAGAAGAAAAAAAAAAAGAAAGAAAGAAATGTCATCAAGGAAGGAATGTAGGATGGTTCAACTGAAATTTTGAATTTCTGCATCTCTGTATTTTTCATTTTGAATCTGAAGAAAATAAATACAAACTGTTGAAATATTGTTCAGTTCAATAAATAGAGTCAATCTCTTTTTTTATTACAGATCAAACCATGCTCTTCTTATTGTATATTTAAATTCATGAAGAGTTATATCAATCTTCATAAATTATTACTTGTCTTAAATATCTTTTTAACTTTGTTCTCACAAATTCGTCTACGCCAGAATGGTTCTTTATATTCTGTTTGTTCTGTGCTTTTGCTCATAATATCATTTTATATGTTGGCAGAATCATTATCATGTCAGACAAAATTCTTAGCAGCATTGCTGCAGACTCTTTATGTTTTGAGTTCAAATCCTGCTGAGTTCCATTTTGCCTTTCATCCTCTTGGGGACACTAAAATTATATCAGGCTTGATATAATTGACCATGACCTCTAAAATTACTAGATTGTGCCAAAATTAGAAAGAATTATCATTATTATTATTATTATTATTATTATTATTATTATTATTATTATTATTATTATTATTATTATCATAAGTATTATTATTTGTATTTGTACAAGTTGGCTCCAAGTCTCACCCAAAGACCTCAAGAGATGACAAGTTAGAAGTTCATGTTGGTGTTATGCCTAGGGTGTCATATATTTGGTTTTGTACATAGTGTTGTTCTAGAGAATGTTTAAGAAACCAGAAGAAAATTATGAGTTTGTTTTAAAATTCGAGATTACATGGACGATATCTTACATAGGATATGGGCATTTCCCATGAGCACTTTCTTTTGAATTTCTGCCATTTTGGGGTTTTCTGGTATCTGAGCTTGGTAACAATCAGCTCCTTTTGCTATCATTCCTAGGGCATCAATGACAACAAGTATTATTATTATTATTGTTGGTTGGCGTTAGGAAGGGCATCCAGCTGTAGAAACTCTGCCAAATTTAGATTGGAGCCTGGTGTTGCCATCCGGTTTCACCAGTCCTCAGCCAAGTTGTCCAACCCATGCTAGCATGGAAAGCGGACGTTAAACGATGATGATGATGATGATGATGATGATGATGATGATGATGATGATGATGATGATGATGATGATGATGATGATGATGATGATGATGATGATGATGATGATGATGATGATGATGATGATGATGATGATGATGATGATGATGATGATGATGATGTTGTTGTTGTTGTTGTTGTTGTTGTTGTTGTTATTATTATTAAGGTAGCAAGATGGCAGAATCATTAGCATATTGTCAATCTTTACATTCTGAGTTCAAATTTTGCTGATGTCAACTTTGTCTTTCATCTTTCAGGGCCTATAAAACAAGTAGCAGTTGAG
Source organism: Octopus bimaculoides (assembly GCF_046866305.1). Lineage (NCBI taxonomy): Eukaryota > Metazoa > Mollusca > Cephalopoda > Octopoda > Octopodidae > Octopus > Octopus bimaculoides. The sequence continues at coordinate 31,069,894 of NC_142937.1, forward strand.
CCCTGGAGTCAATGTAATTGATTTCCCCACCCCTCAAATTTTCTGGCCTTGTGCCAAAATAGAAACGGTTATTATGAACAGTATTACTATTCTTGTTGTTGTTGTTGTTTTGACCTCCATAACATTTGTGTTAAACTACGGAAAAGGAAATAAATGGCTTGTTTCCTGTCGAGGACATACCTCAATGAAATTCACTGCCTTGAAAGAACTAAGAGAATAAGGTTAGACATGATTGAATATATTATGCTTATTATTGTAATCATGTGACATGATGGAGATGTGCAGCAGGGTGGGGTGAGTGGGGATGGTTTATGGCTAGTTCAACGATTTCTTTTCCCATAAAACTAACAAAGAACAAAATATAATAACTATCGTTACTATTGTTATTATTATTATTATTATTAAGGTGACGAGCTGGCAGAAACGTTTGTATGCTGAGCAAAATGCTTAGCGGCCTTCACTTTCTGAGTCCAAATGTCGCTGGGGTCAACTTTGCTTTTCATCCTTTCAGGGTTGATAAATTAAGTACCAGTTATTTCCAAGACAGGAAGCTGGCAGAATCATTAGCAAGCTGAATCAAAAGACTTAGCAGCATTTCATCCGTTTTTACATTCTAGGTTCAAATTCCTGTTTGACTTTGTTTTTCATCCTTTTGGGGTTGATAAACCAAGTACCAGTTGCATACTGGGGATCAAATGTAATCAATTAGGCTCCTCTCCCCAAATTTCAGGCCTTGTGCCTATAGTAGAAAGAATTGTCATTAAGGCAGCCAGCTTCCACAATCATTAGAAGCTAAAGATGAACAAAATGCTGCTAAGCCTTTTGTTTGGCTGCTGAACTCAGATTCTACCAAAGTTGATTTTTGCCTTTCAGCCTTTTGACTCAATAAATAATTACCCAGTTGACCAGTTGGCAGCAATCTAAATCACTTACATCCCCACCCTAACCCGAACTTGCTGCCCTTCTACCAAAATTATTATTATTATTATTATTATTATTATTATTAAGGCAGTGAGCTGGGAGAATTGTTAGCATGCCGGGGGAAATGCTTAGTAGTATTCCACTGAGGTTGACTTTGCCTTTCATCCTTTCAGGGTAGATAAATTAAGTACCAGTGAAACACTGAGGTCTGATGTAATCAACACATCCCCTCCCCAAAAATGGCTACCCTTGTGGCAAAATTTGAAACCATTATTATTATTATTATTATTATTATTATTCAGTAGTTTTATTTTTATAACGTGCTTTCACTTCACTACTGAGCACAGCTCTGTGTGCCTTGGGTATGTGCTGTGGTTTGCTGTGATGCTCTTATGGTTACTGTATTGAAAGTGTTTTATTATTATCATTATTATTATTATGATTATCTTTATTATTATTAGTGCTTTTGCACAGCTTCTAATGCTGGAGATGTACTACAGTGTCAGCTGTTCACTACCAATGAACTAAGGTAACACCCCTTATTTTTCGAGCACCTTCCGGAGTATTCGAGCGGTTCCAAGCAGTGCTGTTTTCTGCAAGTGCTCTACCCTTATTGCAGCCCCTATTTGTTCCATGTACTTCTCAAGATTTTTACTCACTGTTCCCAGGACTCCGACAATTATTGGTACCACTGCTACCTTTTTCATCGACCACAACTGCTTAACTTCCCAAGCTAACCTGTCATATCTCTTGACTTTTCTTTCTTCCTTATCACATACCTTGTTGTCAGCTGGGCATGCTATATCTATTATTATTATTATTGTTGTTGTTATTGTTATTAGTATCATTATTATTCTTTTAATTTTTTGTTTTTAATAATAATACTTTTTTTAAATAATCATAATAATCCTTTCTATTATAGTTACAAGACCTGAAATTTTGAGGGGAAGGGGCTCATTGATTACATTAACCCCAGTGCTCAACTGGTACTTATTTTATTGATTCTGAATGATGAAAAGCAAAGTCAACAAAAGCAGAATTTTAAGCATAATAATAATAATAATTATTATTATTATTATTATTATTATTATTATTATTATTATTATTATTATTATTATTCTGCCAAGGTTGACTTTGTCTTCCATTCTTTCAGGGTTGATGTAATCAACTCTCCTCCAAAATTGCTGGCCTTGTACCAAAATTTGAAACCAATGATTATAATAATAATAATAATAATAATAATAATAATAATAATAATAATGATGGTTTCAAATTTTGGCAAAAGGCGGCAATTTCAGGAAAGTGGGAAAGTTGATACTTATTCTATGAGCCCTGAAAGGATGAAAGTCAAAATGATCCTCAAAGGAATTTGAACTTGCAATATAAAGATGGATGAAACACCACTTAACATTTTGCCTGACATTCTAACAATTCTGCCAGCTCGCTGCCTTAATAATAACAACAATAATAATAATGATAAAGAAATAATTTAGCTATGCTCTGACTGTAATCTCCCATTTCCAAAATGTCATTTTCCATAACAACACAAATTTTGAAAAGCAAACAAAAACAAAATGTCACAAAAGCAAAAAGGAAATAAATATCACCAAATTCAACTTTATTTTTAGTTTTGTTTCAATGTGAGGTTTGTTACATAAGGAATACAATTAGGGTTAATCTGCTGGAGCTATTTATTCTGCTGCCATCTCTGTACTTGATGTCTTTGGTCAATGACCGTTGTCTCAGTCTACATAGAATAACAGAGATAATAATGTTGTTCAGATCGGATTCTTGTTTTGCACAGTCAGAGGTTGGCTACCAGTTTCAGCTGTGAAAACTTGTAAACACTGCAGTTCTCAGTTGAAAACAAATTACTGCTAATACCCTTGGTGGGTAGGTAAAGCATGGAACATCATACGAGCTTTCTCAACTCTGCCGAGTCAAAAGGCACCAGTGTCGGAGACCTAAGTCTCACAAACAAGCTGTCATTAAAGTGTCAGGCGAAATGCTTTCTGGCTTTCACTTCAGTTCTCTCTGCTCTGAATTCAAATCCTATGAACATCAATTTTGCTTTTCGTCTCTTTTTATCTTTTATCTTTTACTTTTTTCAGTCATTAGACTGTGGCCATGCTGGGGAACTGCCCAGAAGAAATTTCAGTTGAACGAATCAACCCTAGGACTTCTCTTTCTTTTTTAATCCTGGTACTTATTCTATTGGTTTCTTTTGCTGAACTGCTAAGTTACAGGCATGTTAACACACTATCACTAGTTGTCAAGCAGTGGTGGGGAACACACACACACATGCACATACAATGGGCTTCTTTCAGTTTCCATCTATCAAATCCACCAAGGCTATAGTAGAAGACACTTGCCTACGGTGCTGTGCACTGAGACTGAACCTGGAACCATGTGGTTGGGAAGCGAGCTTCTTACCACACAGCCATGCCTTTTGTGGATGATAGTATCAATTCAAGGTAATGGTTCTTTATGTCCTAAGTTCAAATCCTGCCAAGGTCTACTTTGACTTTTATCCCCTTTTTAGGGGGTAGAGGCAGAGAACTAAGACGGGTGAGAAGCAATGCAATACAATGTATTTGAACAGGGATATGTCGTGAGAGGTACAACAATTCAAACAGTCAACTTCCTCCATGTCTAACATACCCTGACCTGTACATATGCTACGAGTTATTAAAGAAGTACATCTTCATTATAAAATCTCTATTATAAACTTTCAGGCCTATGATATATACCAAGACCCTGAAAAGATGGCAGCAGTCACTGTGGAATTAATTGCACGGAACAAAACCCAAACGCCAGTTCTGAAATTAGTGAGTTAAATTTTTTTCAAATGTTTATTAAACTGAATAGAAATATTTTCTTGAGTTCAAAGAGAATACATTTGTAACTATGTTTGGAAAAATATATTGGTAGCCCTGTCTGGAAAAATATTTTTATCACCATGTCTAGAAGAATGAATATACACATATGTATACTCTTTTACTTGTTTCAGTCATTTGCCTGCGGCTATGCTGGAGCACCGCCTTTAGTCGAGCAAATTGACCCCATGACTTATTCTTTGTAAGCCTAGTACTTATTCTATCGGTCTGTTTTGCCTACATCTATAACCACAAACATATACCTCCACCACACACACACACACACACACACACATATGTATACACTGCGTGGGTAGTAGCAGTGACACAGTGGTTATATTACTTTGTATATTTTCTATTTAGTGTTGGTATTGTCTCATTTATGACAAAGACTCATGCATCTGTCTTAACAATGAGTCTCTCGGGTATTTTAGACAAAATATATTTACTAATTTGGTTCTGCATGCTGCCATGTTGATTTTTGGCATGCTGATAGAGTATCAACAACTGTTTCCTGTTGTTATACTCCCAGTAGTGTCCATTTATCCTCTCAGCTAAACACCTACAAGTCTCCCATTGTGTGCTGTGTGCTGGTTCTTACAATCATCCTCCATACAGTTAGTCCAAGTCCAATAGAGACATGATTAAAGACATTCCAGCCATGATCATCCAGCCTATTTCCACTCACATATAATATGTTGAAGATTACCTTAACAAATGTGCCTTTTCTTTTTTAAGAGAACAGAGTGCTATTTGAAGGAAATTTGGTTGATATTTCTTGCAGGGTAAGCAACTACATAAAGACCCTTTATCAACTCAGCATCAATTGATTTATGTGATAAAAGTATAAAATAAGCTACTGAGAGTATAAAATAAAATACTGATAGCTTCTTCTTATGACATTCCTATCATTGTTCAATGATCGGTTGCATTATTCAGCAGCTCACCATAAATAGTGCTCTCACCCTGTATTCTGTTCATAGTGAACCCCTGAATAACACAACCAGTCACTGACAGCTTCATCCAACACAATTAATAAAGATTGTAAAACATTTGTAATAAATAACAACTATGTACCAAAGAGATAATGATTTCATACCTGAATTTGTTTAGTCCTTTTGTTTACAACTTTGATGGTGTAAACCACAAATTTACTTTATTTTGTCAAATAGGAAAGCACCTAAGCAGTTGTTTGGTCTTTTTGTTACCATATTTCAGCTGAAATGCATGGCCTTTTTTTCAATTTATTTTGAGAATCATGAAAAATTTAGTAAAATAACTTGTCATTATTATGCTGGTGTTTGGAACATAAATTAAAATGAAATTTTGATGGAAAGTTTTAATTTGGATCATTTTAGAATATAAAATTTGTATCATAGAACCAGCATGATCTCAGGCAATATCAAAGAGATTAACCTGCTAGAAATAGCAGCAAGGTCCTCCCAAACCAAACTGTACTGTCTTAAAAAAAATGTAAAAACTAGATATAGAATGTTATTATCCTGGATATTCTTACATTGCTATCCTAGATGGTCTGTTGCCTGTGACTGACTTAAAACTAACGAACAGCGATAATATTTTAAATAAATTCTGTTTCTATCAAAATGTCATCAAATCCCACTTTGGGATGTTATTGATCTTTATTTCACCAATTCTCTTGTGTTTCTTTAAAATTAATTAATTTTCAGAATGGTGAATTCATTATTGGTGATGAATTATTTGAAATTGAGTCAGACAATACAGAATGGCTGGAATCACCAAACAAAAACTTCCATTATGTCAAACGCAGATCAATTTTGAAGGCAGTAAACAGTAAGTGAACCAATTAAACCATTTTCAGATCTTTCTTAGATTCTTCTGGTTACCGATTCCCTTTAAACTCATATTTCTCATTTATAACCTTGAACACGGTTCGAACATTCAACAGCAATCATTTGTTTAATTCTTGTTATTATCTTTTATTCTTTTACTTGTTTCAGTCATTAGAACGTGGCCATGCTGCAGCACTGCCTTGAAGAGCTTTCAGTCAAGTGAATTGACCTCAGTACTTTTATTTTTTTAAGCCTTAATCTGTTGTCTTTTGCTGAACTGCTATGTTACAGGGATGCAAATACACCAACATCAATTGTCAAGCGGTGTTGGAACACTCACACACACACACACACACACACACACACACACACACACACACACACACACACACACACACACACATACACACACACACACACACACACACACACACACACACAGAGCAAGATATATATATATATATATATATATATATATATATATATATATATATGTATGTATGTATATATCTATATATATATACACACAATGGTTTTCTTTCAGTTTTCATTTACCAAATCCACTCACAAGGCTTTGGTTGGCCCAAAACTATGGTAGAAGACATTTTCCCAAGGTGCCACGCAGTGGGACTGAACCTGGAACCATGTGGTTGGGAAGCAAACTTACCACACAGCCATGCCTGCATCTATATTATTGTTGTTTGGTCCTTGGGTCATTCCTGATCAATCAGAACATTCCTGTTTATGAGTCCAAGACTTAACCTGTGACCCAGTGTGACACTACCAACTGCTCCGTGGGTGCCTCTAACTGAGTCCAATCTGTTGCAAAAATTGAAACCATGTCTCCAGTCTGTGAATAACTTCCTTGCTTCCTTCCTTCCACAATCCTGAAGACCCAGTAAAATGATCATTAATACTGCCCATCCTCCCATGTCTCACCTATTTGAGGGTGAAAAAGTTACATTTAATAATGCAGTACAAGGATGGCCACATTTGGTCACAATTCTACTCAGTTAGAGCTGCTCTGGCCTCTACAACAGACAACTTCCATCTCCATATGTTACCAACCAGAAAATTCACCAGAAGAAATTTTGCTGTGAAGTAAACAGAATGTAATGATGTAGATTTGGAATATCTGCAAGAATATGGTTATGATGGAAGAATCTGGGAGAAGTGTTTTACTAAAGACACAAACAGTAAAGTCTCACATGTTTGATACAGGGAACTAAAATCATGGGATGAGGTGGTAAAGGACAATCTTCAAATGTTGGGCCTCACAGGGGCCATGACAAGAAACCGAGGCCTATGAAGATATGCCGTGTTCGAGAAGACCCATCAAGCCGAGCGAAATTGTAGTCATGGTCAATGTCAGTGTCACGTAACTGGCCCCATTAAAAGCACCCTTCAGTTGTTGGGCGATATGCTGTGCTTGTGAAGACCTGTTGAACTGAGCGAAAACGTAGTTGTGGCCAATGCCAAAGCCATCTGACTGGCACCCATGTCAGTGCCACGTACAAAACACCATTCGAGTGTTGGGCCTCATGGAAACAGTGTTAGGTGACCAATACCCTTGGCAATATACCATCCTTGTGTTGATCTGTCAAGCCAAGTGAAACCGTAGTCATGGCCGACGCCAGTGTCAAGTCAATGACATCCATGTTGGTGGCACAGAAAAAGCATCCACTACACTCTCGGAGTGGTTGGCATTAGGAAGGGCATCCAACTGTACAAACTTTGCCAGATCAGATTGGAGCCTGGTGCAGATCCCTAGTTTACCAGTTTTCAGTCAAACCATCCAACCCATGCCAGCATGGAAAGTGGACGTTAAACAATGATGGTGATGATGATAAATCAAGTTAATTTCGATTATCTTAATTGAAATTTAATTAAGAATACTAATGTGATTAGGAGAAGAAAATATCAAGTCATTTAATTATATATTTTCTTGTATGGGAAATTTTCCTACGGCAAAAATCTTTACAGTGAAATTTCCTGTAACCACTCACGACAGACTTAAACTCTTTAACTTCCATATCAACTGCACTGGTCCCACTTGTCTTTTACTTCTTTCTGACTCTGGCAAGATTTGAACTGAGAACATAAAGATTCTAGTTTGTTCTTTTCTCATTGGCCTCCATTAAAGTTGGTGTTTCTTATTTCAGATGGTAAAGTTTTAAAATCGAATATTCCTGAAGATTTGAAAGATCGATATGGAGTTGAGCTGTTGGTCGTTGTTGGTCATAGTATCTATAAGAAGTAAGTAGAGCTTTGTCAATAGGGTTCCATAGTCTGTGATGCTGCATGGAGGAATGAAAGCAAGACATAAGGGAAGAGTAATGATTCATGGAAGAATTTGAGTGATGTAGGCAAATGGGAGGGAAAGAATTGATGAAACAAAGGAAAGTTGGTGATACATGGAAAAATTGTTCAGGTGATCCATGGAGGAATGAAACATGGGACATTTATGAAAAGAGATTACACATAAAGAAAGGAATGAGAGTTAAACAAATTCTAATTGTATAGAATTAGAGTTAGACAATGAGGAAGATGCTAGAGAGAGTAAATGTATGTGGGTACATGGGGTTAAAGGTGATATCACATAGAGTAATGATTGTCTCACATCAGTAGGACTAAAGAATGTCTCCTCTTCTCTGCAATGTCTTCATACATTCATTCTTTTATTTATTTATTTATTTTTTTTTTTTGCTGCAAAAGTGAGAAAGAAGAAAATCAAAGCGGTAGGAGAAAGAGTGATAAAAGAGACACGCAGACAGCTATATGATGATTGTTGGTAAGGTGTTTGAATAGAAGCAACATGCTCGAGAGGATGATAGGAAAAGGAACAGAGGGAAATAACCAGAGTGGTAATATTATAAAAAAAAAGAGAGAGTAATAGAAAAGAATTAGAGTAATAGGAGCAATGGGGTGATAAAGAAGAGAGTAATAAAAGAGAAAGAGGGTGTGTGTGTGTGTGTGTTAGAAAAGAGGTAGGGTAATGGGAATGGAAATAATGCAAGAGAGAGGTACAGTTCAGACAGACAGACAGTGATGGATATTAATGATGAGTAATAAAGGAAAGAGCAATATAGGAGAGAGAGAAAGAGAGAGAGTGGTAGATAGCAGTAAAACTGGAAGATAAAAATAAAGAGAGTGTGATGGATGTTAATAACGACCATCATCATCAGGTTGACATTGTTTTCTCCAGTTCAGCTTGTTGCAATCTGCTGCAATCTTGTCATCTTCACAAGGTGTTGCATCTTCACATCATTTCTGAGATCCAGTTTAACATGGTATTAACACACCTGTAGCTATAACTTTTGGTATACATAGACTGTGGTGTTAATGAACATGTGTGTGTGTGTGTCTTGGCACTTAATCTTTGGTATACCTTGTAGCTGGTCTGATTATATATACATGTCATTTTGTAATTGATTAAATGCTGTACAAATAAGCAGTATGTAGTGATGTCTCATGTTGTCAACTCTGTTGTTTAAAGCAAGTTAAACAAACCATCACACACACACACACACACACACACACACACACACACACCTATTGAAACTAAAGATATTCTCCTATTTTTTACAGATTCCTCCAACAGAGCAACAATAATTTTACTGAATCTATCAAAAGAATTCGTTATTATTTTTCCCATGTTGTTAATTCTGTAAGTAGAAACACACAGAAAGAAACTTCATTGAGTATTTTTTTTTTATAATCAAATTGCGATGTAATTTGGTTTTGTGTATATCCAGTTTTGTTTATTGATCACTTGTTCCCAAACAACACTTCTTTCAGTGCTGTTGACACCACCGGATTGAATGGTAATGCCCAGGTGTTGAAACCATAATGATATCCGTGGGGGGCAGCTGATGATGGAGGTATGTTGGATTGTTGGTATGGTTCTTTTTGTATGTGTGGAATAGTGTTGTAACACATCCATTTGATATATATATGTATATATATATATATATATATATATATATATATATATATATATATATATATATATGTATATATATATATCATAAACAAACTGCTGAGTGAGTTGGTATTTTACAAAAAATAAAGAAAAATCTCAAACGCAGGATAGCTATGAAAACAGCTTAGAAGATTGGATAAATACCCTTAGAAAACAGAAAATGTGACCAGCATGGTTGCTAGGTAATGAGTAATTATATGCCAGAAAATCATGGAAATAAAACAAGGTGCATTGGGGTCGATGTAATCAACTTATCTGAGATTGCTGGCCTTGTGCCAAATTTAAAACCAATATTATTTACAGTTGGAAAAATTGTTTAGAAATTCTTTGATATTGATGGAACGACTTATGGTGCAGGCCGTCTTTTAATGGTGACCAACCTGTTAGCAGCAATTCTGTGTGGTGTATTTAACTTTGTTGAAGAGTAGCAGGTGAGGTGAGGGGACATTGCAAAAGGGTTATAAAAGAAAGGATAATGGAATGCAATAGTTTGAGAAACAAATCTGAGAAACTCTGGACTAAATTAAACGTCTCCTTTCTTAGAAGTCAGAGTGTGATTTAACTGCTATTTCTAGCAGATCATTTCGAAACAAAACTATACACGTGTCAGACATGTACGTATACTTGTATCTTCTGAATTTCTATTCTTTTACTTGTTTCATTCACTGGACTGTGGCCATACTGGGGCACCGAATTAAAGGGTTTAGTCAAAGAAATCAATCCCCATATTTATTTATTTTTTTAAAGCTTGGTTACTCATTCTGTTGGTCTCTTTTGCTGAACCACTAAGTTACAGCGACGTAGACAACTCCAAAGACATGCCTGCACACACACATACACCCATATGATGGGCTTCTACACAGTTTCCATCTATGAAATTCACTCACAAGGTATTGGTTGGTTAGGGGCTATGGGTGAAAACTCTTACCCAAGGTGCCACACAGTGGAACTGATCCGGAAACCATGGGGTTATGAAACAAACTCCCTAACTATATAACCATATCAGTGCTTTTACCATTTCAAAAAATTTTCCTGCTGTTTTGATGAATAAATAATTTAATTTTTTAATTACTGACTTCATAATTAATCCTCTCCTAACTAATTAGAAATTTCTTAATTTTTAGACACATTAGAAATTTCACCATTTTAAAAAGTTTTCCCACTGGGTTGATGAATTAATTTCTTAATTTTCTCTTAACTAATTAATAATTTCATAATTAATTAATCCTCTCATAACTAATTAGAAATTTCTTAAATTTTAATCAAATTAGAAATTTAATACCTTCAACTGTATTTACTAAGTCTCATATCACAGCAGTATATGTGTGCATGTGTGTGTGTATTTGAGAGAGAGATATAGTATAACGATACAGAATTTGGTTTAGGAATTTTTTAATTAATGCAGTTCTGTTGTTAGTGTAATGCTAATAATATTTTATTGGTTGATAAATTAACACCAGTAAATTAATTAGCTCACCCACATGTTGTATATTAAAACATTTTCTATATAGCCTTGAGCTGTTTTTTGTTGGTATTATGCCAACCAGATTCTGGGGCAATGGATTAACAGAATCATTGGAGAGTTGGAAAAAAAATATTTTGCAGTAATTGTTTTAACTCTTAATATTTTGAGTTCAATTCCTGCTGAGGTCAACTTTGCCTTTCATCCCTCCTGGAGTTGATAAAATAAAGTATCAGTCAAGTACTGGGGTCAACAGTATCAGCTCCCCTTCTCCTCTTCAACCCATTTTTCAGTTAATTTTGAAAATGAAGAATTTAGTAAAAGAATTTCATTATTAATTAATCTGGTATTTGAAACAAATTAACATAAAATGTTGATGGACAGTTTTAATTTAAATCAGTTTCAGACAGTTTGGTGTGAAAAGGGTTAAAACTTCATGGCATGGGCCAAATATCAGAAACCATTATTTCAAAGGCAGCAAGCTGGCAGAATTGTTAGCATATTAGACAAAATTCTTAGTGGCATTTTTTCCAGCTCTTATATCTTGAAATCAAATTCCTCTAAGGTTGACTTTTTCTTTCATCCATTTTTGTTTTTTTTTTGTTTTTTGGTGGTGGTGGTTATCATCATCATCACCATCGTTTAAAGTCTGCTTTCCATGCTGGCATGGGTTGAACGGTTTGACTGAGGACTGGCCAGCCAGGAGGCTGCACCAGGCTCCAATCTAATCTAGCAAAGTTTCTACAGCTGGATGCTCTTCCTAACGCCAACCACTCTGAGAGTGTAGGGGTACTTTTTACATGCCACTGGCATGAAAGTCAGTCAGGCAGTACTGGCATCGACCACATTTGAATGGTTATTTTTTCATGCCACCGGCACAGGACCTGTCAGGTGGCACTGTATTTGGTGGGGGTGCCAATAAAATAAAGTACTTACTCTCTGAAACTGATGGCCTTGTGCTAAAGTTTTAAACCATTTTTTTAATAATACTGAATATTATGTTTTGACTTTGCTTTAAAGTATACAAGCTGCATCTGAGTCTCAACCAGAGATGTCAAGGGACAATTTTTAGCATCTAAAGATGCAAACAGGTGAGGCACCCTGCAATTGAACACACTGATGTCTGTGTGAAAAAAAGACAAAAAGTTTCTTCATAAAATTTATGACATCAAATGAATAAGGATTGTGTTTATATGGAGGGAACATTATGCAAAATACCTGAGATATCCAAAAATATGATGTTTTGCATTCTTTTATTTTGAGGCTGCTCAGAATTTGATCTACTTATTTGTTTGCCCCATTGATGTCAAATAAGGTCAGTTAGTGAGGGCATGATTGATATAATCAAATTTATTTGCCATCTAAGACATGCGGTGGCCTTGAGTTTCTGTTAGAAATCAATGTTATATTTTGTTTAATTCCTCTGATGTTAGATTCATTATCCCATTTTTAAAAATTTCTTTCAGATTGATTTTAGATATGCCAATATTGGATTAAGAGATTTTGAGGTCTATGTACGATTATCTGGGTATTTACTCATAAAAGTAAGTGAATCTTATGCTTATATACTTTACTTATTTATTAATGTCCATCAAAATGACAAGGAAGGCAAGCATCACATTCCTACTTCTCAATTCTAAGGTTTCAATCTCTTCTGAAAAATTATAGGGATTTTGTTTCTATTTTGTTAATAATGTCTTTGTAATCAGTTCAAACCCTACCACAGTTGACTTAAGCATTCATCTTTCTGGGTCAGTATAACAGAGTTCCTGCCATATACAAGAATTGGTGTAATTGTCTCTTCCAAAAAACAAAATGTCTTTTAGTATTTTGTCAAGTTATTTTGTTTTGGGATTTGATTCCCATCAAAATACACTTGGTCTTTCAGCCTTCTGAAGCTTCATAAACTAAGCTACCAGTCATATACTGGGGCCTTTATGATTAGCACATGGGGTAAAATGCTTAGTGGTATTTTGTCCGTCTTTACATTCTGAGTTCAAATGCTGCCAAGGTCGACTTTGCCTTTCATCTTCTTTGGGATCAATAGAATAAGTACCAGTTGAGCACTGGGGCTGACTTAGCCCTTTCCCAGAAACTACTGGCCTTGTGCCAAAATTTGAAGCCATTACCATGAAGGACATCATCATCATCATCAACATAAACACCACAACCATGTCACAATCACCCCCACCATTACCATTGTCACCATTATTACCACTACCATCATTACAGCCACAACCACCACTACCAGCATTGCCATCTTCATCACCCTAGTCATCATCATCATCACCATAAATATTTCCAGTGTCGTCCTCTTTTGTTTCTAAACCAGAATGCTTCCAGTACACCATTCATAACGAATTCCCTCAAACGTGTCAACAACACCTACAAGTTAAATGGTACAACAGCATTAGATGGACTAAAACAGTTCTTGGGATCTCAAAAGGATTATCCCAATTATGACCATGCCATGATGTTTACAGAGTAAGTAATATAACAACCAACCATCTTGTTATTTTTTTATTCATTATTTATTTCCAAGGGGCACAAGCATGGCTGTGTGGGTAAGAAGCTTGCTTCCCAACCACATGGTTCTCGCTTTAGTCCCACTGCAGGGCACCTTGGGCAAATGTCTTCTACTATAGACCTTGGCCAATCAAAGCCTTGTGAACAGATTTGGTAGATGGAAGCTCAATGAAGCCCATCATGTATATACATGTGTGTGTGTGTGTGTGTGTGTGTCCTTGTATCAGTGTTTATCCCCCCACCACCACTTGACAACTGGTGATGGTGTGTTTTCGTCCCCATAACTTAGCAGTCCATCAATAGACATTGACAGAATAAAGGTCAGGCTTTAAAGAAATAAATTAGTTCTGGAGTCAACCCATTCAATTAAAAATTCTTCAAGGCAGTGTCCCAGCATGGCCACGGTGCAATGACTGAAACAAGTAAAGGATAAAAGATAATGCGAAGGTCATTGAATAACTCTGAACCTTAAACCCTGAGTTGTACCAACCGGGGACCAGTTAAAACATGCTCGTGAGATATTTGAATCTGTGAAAGCTTTTCCCTGCAGTTTGTCATGGAGCAAAACTTTATCACTTAACCCTTTAATATCTAAACCAGTCATATCCAGCCCCAAACATTCTTGTTTTTGTTCAGGTTGGTCAAGATCTGACCTTTCAAACCTACCCTACAATGTCATTCTAAAAATAAACAACCGTATCGTTGAAAGCTTGAAGCTATGAGATGAGGCGTGATTAATTCAAAACAATGTGAATAAATAAATATTAACATTTGACCGAATAATGTGAATGCTAAAGGGTTATGGCAATAAAGGAAGCATTGCCGCTTTTATTGTCTTTGAGCTGCTGCTTTCAGTATTTGGTGTTGAATCAAATAAACAAGTTTGAAATGCATCCACCAGTCAAATCTCAGGCATTCTAAACTGACTTTGGTGTGTTTAACATCTTTTTGTCTTCAGCAAGAATATTTTCTCTGTAACAATCTGCAGTGGAAAGTCTTTACAGGTTCAAATACATCTCAAATATATTTGAACAGGTTTTAGGTTAGAATACTTTTTTGCACTGCTCCTGCGCATCTACTCACTTCTAATTCATATCAGGCTAAGGTGCATCCTGAATTTGAAAGTATCCAACCAAGGGAAAATTGTATGGCAGACTTACACTCATGAGCAAGAGAGAGAGAGAGAGAGATGATGAACACAGTTGGCAGCAAAGAGTCCATAATGGACCAGACTTCAGTTGATTTTCTATCCCAGCATGCTTAGCTCTCCTCTGTTTCAAGGATGAAAGAAAGTCAATCAAAGCAGGGTTGGAGTGGGGGGCATAAAATTTTGATATGTCTGCTCTGCGTTTGTTGCAAAATGTTTTAATCTGGCAATTATTGTTTTTTTCATCTTCCAGTTATGATGCCTTCCACCCAAGGAAGAGAATTCTTGGTAAGTTTTTATGTTTTCTGCCAAGGTGAAAATTCCATGCTATGGTGAGGGTGTAACATACTGTGATTAGACACAAGATGGGGGTAGGGTGGAGAATAATGTAATGCAGTGTGTGATGGTGATGGTGGGGGGGGGGGAGTGTGTGGTGGTGCATGGTCTAGTGATTAGGGTGTTGTGGTCAAAGTCGCAAGATCATGGGTTCGATTCCTAGATCAGGCAGTGTGTTGTGTTTTTGAGCAAAACATTTCACCATGCATTGCTCTGCTGTCACTTCGACACCTGATGTGTGGCACATTGTGCCCCTGCTCAGGTAAACATCGATTTAATGGAGGGAGTGAGATAATGTGCAGCACAAACATTTGATTTCTACAAACAGATCATTCTATGCAGGTTGTTTAGCAAGAAACTGCAGAAGCATCTATCTTGGACTCAAGAGACCAACATTGCAATATATTGTTGAATGTGTCCTTCCAGATTGGAAGAAACTAGGGTGGAGTTTGGAGGAAATTTAGCTACTGTTTCTAGCTGGTTGGGAAACCACACAATGCTTGCATAATGGGTCCCCAGTTGTGTGAGATGAAACAAGGATGTTTGAACATAAGCCTGTGGGTAGGAAAAGTGGGTTACAATGGAAAGATCTAGGCAAGTATTGGGAAGTGCTCAAGAAGAGGTGAGGTCTTAGTGAATGAGATATGAAAGAGAATAGTGTGTAGGGTCAGACAGTTTGGATAGATTTTTAGGAGTGCAGTATAATAATCAGGTTAGATTTTTAAAGGTGCAGAATAGAAGGTGAATGCTATGTGAAAGTTGGTGTGTAATCAGTCACAGCATTTTATATGGAATGTGTTGCAGAACGGATTGACAAAATGAAAGCAAATCATTCTCTCTCCCTTTGATTTATAGTTGTTGTTTGGACATAGCAGAAAACACTTATCTATAAAGACCAGGTTGTAACCATTATTCTGATTGGTTAGTTTTTAGGTGCAAATTGTCCCCTAAACAATTGTGCCAAATTACACGGTCAAATAATCAGATGCGCTAAAATGGATCATAGGTTCTCTTGGCAGAAAAACTTTCATCTCTCCTGGGAGCCCACTTTTCTCTATAAGAAATGCAGTTCTCGGCTGTTCTACGTCTTTGGCAGACACCACTGACCACATATCATCATTTAACGTCTGTTTTTCCATGGGTTGGATGGTCTAGCAAGAGCTGGTAAGCCGAAGAGCTGCACCAGGTTTCAATTGTCTGTTGGCAAATTTTTGAACAGAAAATGTATAGGGTTCTGAAGTCCCTTTACTCAGCCTATCTAGTATTGGGGGCCACAAAAAAATATATACCAAGTATACTCTGTAAAGTGGTTGACAATAGGAAGAACATCTAATGATAGAAACGGGGCCAAATGTGTTTGAGCTGTTTATGGAAAGAGCAGATTTCCAACAAGAGATGACTCAGACTGTGAAGACCCATCCAATCCATGCCAGCATGGAAAGTGAATGTAAATAAGGATGATAGTAGGTTGTGAAATACATAAGTCATGTGGATTATAACAATTGCCACTTGCTCTAAATATTTCTATTTCTCGTTTGCACAATTCACTAGATATACAGTTTGAATTCTATTAACCTTCTGTTGTTTCCAGGAACCACATATGCATCAGGTATCTGTACAACCAAACACGTTTCTCTGGTGGTTGATCATGGGGCATATACATCTGGTGGAACAGCAGCACATGAACTGGCTCACAAGTAAGTCACATTACACCAACATATGTTTTTGTTTTGTACCATATAATCTCACAACACTCTACTTCATATGTTTCCTCACTAAACTCTACTGTACAGTAATTTACCACATCACACCATCTGACATTATAACAAATTTTAAATAACTTCAATATTTAGTTGGAGTCTAACAAATGGTTCTAATATGTTTGATATCAATCTCCTTTTTCAGTTTAGGTGTTGTTGACCACGATGGAGAAGGAAAGGCCAAGAACTGTCCTCCAGAGAGGCACCACATAATGTCACCTTCAATAGGGATACTCAGTAATACCACTAAGGGCTATGGCTTCAAGTTTTCAGACTGTTCTGTACAGCAGTTAAGAGAAAGTTTGAAGGATTTAGATGAAAGGTAGGTATGTTTGCTGAGTAAATTTTCTTATGAATGTTTTATCCTTATTAAGATAATTCTGATGGACACGTGGAGAGGTTACTGATCGACCTATTGCTAAGAGATTCATAGTTTATATCATGCCATTAGCACTGTGATATATCAGTGGTCAAAATGCTTAGATCTGAAATGGCTCATACCACCTAGCTGTAAGCAGGTACCACAAAATAGACAGGACTGCTACCACTAGCTGTAGCAGCAACGTAAAACTGAAGAGTGTTTTGTCAGAATACTGATTTGAGTTCAAATGTCTTTAGGAATATACAGTACAGGGGTCAACTCTGCTAAGTTAACTTACCCCTGGATTCACTACAAAAATATAAAGACTTCATTGTTATCTGTATGTTTCTGTGAATTAGTGTAGTCAACATACAGACTAACAATGATACACACACACACACACACACACACACACATATACACACAGGTATATACACATAAACAGATACTTAAATATATTTTAAGTTTATATGATTTTTTTTCTCTTCTGCAGTGGAACGAATTGCCTCAACAATGAAGCTTTCATCAACAATTCAACCGATTTCTCAGGCAGTATGGAAACATTACCAGGAGAAGTACACAATGTCCACGACCAATGTAGACAGATTTATGGACCCGATTCATTCATGTGTGTAAGTTATTCTCCTCTTCTCAATATTTTCACCCACTGAACAGCAGTGAATAGTCAGAACCGGTCACTCATCCTTCCTCCACATCTTCTGTAAAGTATTGAATACTTGTTTGCTGTCTGTTTTAACACACACACACACACACACACACACACACACACACACACACACACACACACACACACACACACACACGCATTTGGTTTGGGAATCAATTTTTTTTTTCTTTCCTTTTAATATTTTCTTATTCTTCCCTTCTTTTCTATCCTTTTATGATTCGTTTCTTGCAGCCTCCTGCCTATCCATCACAGATCTGTTACAAAATGATGTGCTACGTCCCTTCAACCAGTAAGTGTGTAACTGAAAGTGGGTTAAGAGCAGCAATCGGCACACCCTGTGGACATCAAAAGGTAGGTTGTTGTTGTCAGGTACCAAGCTTGCACGAATCATTACATCAGGAAACAAAAAATGCTTTGTGATACTTTCTCAGACTCTTTCTATTCTGAGTTCAAATCCTGCTGAGGTCTATTATGCATTTAATATTCCCAGGGTTGATAAAATAAATTGCCAGTCAAGTTGGGTGGGGTAGGGGAATGATATTGAGTAACCCCCAACCCCTAAAATTTTCCTGGCCCTATGCCTAAGTAAGAAGCAATTTTTCTTTCTTCAAAGAAATCATCATCATTGTTGTTATTATTATTATTATTGAGTGAGAGAAGGTGGTGAGCTGGCAGAATTGTTAATACGCAGGACGAAATGCTTAGCTGTATTTCGTCTACTGCTACATTCTGATTTCAAATTCCACCAAAGTCAACTTTGCCTTTCGTCCTTCCAGGGTTGATGAAATACCTATCATTTCAGGACTGAGGTCGATATTATTGTTTATCCCCTTCCCCCAAATTTCAGGCCTTGTGCCTATAGTAGAAAGGATTATTATTGAGTGAGAGAGCACTGTAGGCCATTAAAGTGACACTGGGGTACAAATATATGAAGCCCAATATACCTGTTTGATAAGGGTACACTAGGTACATGTACCACAATCATATGTACGTGACATGGTTATCTTGTATCAAGATAAACAGTGCATGACCTTGCAGGTGAGGCCTATTTAGAATTTTCTTCAGTTCAAGTAACCCATCCTGCTCAAAAGGTCCCTGAATAAGGGTTGTTTAAGGATGATGAATGAAACACACATGTTTCCAGTGGTGAATCATTCAATTCCTCTCAACACATGACTATGATGCTCCCCCACTACTTCTGCTCGTGATCAGAGATGCACATATCATCAGCCACAAAGGGATATGCTCAACTGGTTAAAGTCAAACAACTGACAAGCAAATCTGAGGTACTGAGCAGAATATTTGCTGTAGCCCATCTTTTATTATTATGAAGTGGATAGCTAGCAGAATCACTAAAGTATCAGAGACAAAATGTCTGTTGGTATTTCCTCTGGCTCTTTACATTCTGAGTTCAAATCATGCTGAGATCAACTTTCAACTTCTTGGGGCCACATAAAAACAAAGAGACAAGCTAGGAAAGACAGTGAGAAAGGGAGCAGTAAAGAGCAATGCCAAGTGACTAGAAGAGATGATAAGGATCAGATATACTTAGTTACAGAGAAAAGCAGAAAATCAGAGTTTTAATATTTTTGACAATATTTGGATGAGAGGCACAAGGTATTCCAGGTTGCTGGTCAGTTTGTTAAAGAAAGATTGGTGTTGGGGAGAAATATCTACGAAATGATGGTGGCGTTAAGGGCATGGACACTTACTTAGCGCTGGTACCATCATAAAACCTACCCAGTACTCTCTGTACTGGAAAGTACAACCTATTTAGGAAGACAGTAACTTTGAATAAAAACTGACCCATGCCAGCATGGAAAGCAGAATAAAACACT
This sequence comes from Octopus bimaculoides, assembly GCF_046866305.1. Lineage (NCBI taxonomy): Eukaryota > Metazoa > Mollusca > Cephalopoda > Octopoda > Octopodidae > Octopus > Octopus bimaculoides. The sequence continues at coordinate 31,089,602 of NC_142937.1, forward strand.
AAGGATGATGGTGATGATAATAATGATACACACACACACACACACACACACACACACACATATATATATATATATATGTATAAGGTAGCGAGCTGGCAGAAACGCTTAACAGTATTTTGTCTGTTTTTACGTCCCGAGTTCAAATTCCGCAGACATCGACTTTGCCTTTTGCCTTTTGTCCTTTCTCCTTTCAGGGTCAATAAATTAAATACCAGCTGTGTACTGGAGTCGATCTAATCAACTAGCCCCCTCTCCCAAGAAATTTGGGGCCCTGTGCCTAGAGTAGAAAAGTATATATATATATATATATATATATATATATATATATTCATTTTTTTTTATTTTTCTACTTCAGTCACTGGATCGTGCCATGCTGGAGCATCAACTTAAAGTGTTTAGTCAAACAAATCAAGTCCTGTACTTATTCTTTTAAAGTTTGGTACTTATTTTATCAGTATCCTTTTGCTGAACCACGTTGTTATCGGAATATAAACGAACCAACACCTTGTCAAGTCGTGGTGGTAGTGGTGAGGACAAGCACAAAGGCACACACATACGACGGGCTTCTTTCAGTTTCTGTCTACCAAATCCACTCGCAAGGCTATGGCTGGCCCAGGACTATAGTAAAAGACACCTACCCAAGGTGCCACACAGTGGGACTGAACCCAGAACCATGTGGTTGAAAAACAAGCATTTTAAGCAAACAGCACTAGCATTTGGACTTATATTTCTACTGTTTTTATTCTTCTAAATATTTTGCCAAAGTCATAAAAAAAAAAAAAAAATAATAATAATAATAATAATAATAATAATAATAATTGAAAGATATTTTGCCATGGCAACCAATCATTGACTTTCTGTTTTATCTTAAAATATTTCAGGGTTGTTATTTTGGAAACTGTTTGGCAAATATATCACAACAATTAGTTGCAGGTGAGTGAAATCTTTCCATGACTATCATGTTGTTGATCTATTCTACTGTAAATATGACCAAGTTTCATTTTTGCAACACACACACACACACACACACACACACACACACACACACACACACACACACACACACACACACACAGCTATGTGCATGTGTGTGTGTGTTATGTCATCATCATCATCATCATCATCATCATCATCATCATCATCATCATCATCATCATCATCATCATCATCATCATCATCATCATCATCATCATCATCATCATCATCATCATCATTAACGTCTGTTTTCCATGCTGGCATGGGTTGGATGGTTTGACTGAAACTGTTAAGTTGGGGAGCTGCTCCAGGTTCCAATCTGATTCAGTACAATTTCTACGGCTTGATGCCTTTCCTAATGCCAACCACTCCAAGAGTGTAATGGGTGCTTTTTGCATGCCACCAGCACGGGTGCCAGTTACATGATACCGGCATCAGCCACAACTATGATTTCACTTGGCTTGACGAGGATATACACACACGAATGTGTGTGCATATATATATCATCATCATCATCATCATCATCATCATTGTTGTTGTTGTCGTTTAACATCCGTTTTCCATGCTGGTATGGGTTGGACAGTTTGACTGGGGAGTGGCAAGCCAGGAGGCTGCACCAGGCTCTCTCTCTCTCTCTCTATATATATATATATGGGTGTGGCTGTATATTGGCATATGCATGGCTGTGTTGTAAGTAGCTTGCTTACCAACCACATGGTTCCAGATTCAGTGCCACTGTGTGGCACCTTGGGCAACTATATTTTCTTATAGTCTTGAGCTGACCAAAGTCTGTGTTATAATGTCTATATAGTGACAAATATTTTGTCAAATTGAAGAACCATCAATAGAATGGCTTTGGAGACTCACTTTTGAAATCAGAAACGATGACAACATTGATGGTTACATCTGACAAGTCCCAGCTGGAGTCTTCTATTCAGGTTATCTCCTTTGTCTCACAGAAAGACTTACCGATTGGGTTGCTTGTCAATAACATTTGCTGCTGGCAGAATCATTCAGATGGAATGCTACAGGTTTCATACAGTCTCCAATGATGTTTGATGTTTCTTAGTGAAGACATTTGACGTTTACTAGTTCAGTAAGAACCATGGCAGGTCTTGGATAATGCTGATTCTTCTATCCTATAACATTATACATCATCATCATCATCATCATGATTTAGCATCTGTTTTCCGTGCAGGCATGAGTTGGACAGCTGGACAGGAGTTGGACAGCTGAAAAGCTGTCCAAGCACCAATTCTGGCACAGTTTCTACAGCTGAATGTCCTTCCTAATGCCTACCATTTTACAGAGTGTACTGGGTGTGTTTTTACATGGCATCAACACTTATGAGCCTGCAGGACAAAGGTCTCTCGTCTGACAAAGAGACATGCCTCTATGGATGGATGGCCATGGTTTTACTTGGCTTGATGAATCTTCTCAAGCACAGTACATCTCCATAAGTCTCAGTCCTCATTATTTCCTCAGTGAGGCCCAACATCTGAAGAGCCTTTCTCACCACTTCGTCCCATGTCTTTCTGGGTTTACCCCTTCCACATGTTCCCTCCACAATTAGAGATCAGCACTTCTTGATGCAGCTGTTCTCCATACACATCACATGACCATACTAATGCAGCCTTCTTCTCTCTCCTGCACACTACATCTGAAGCCTCTTACACCCAATTCTTCTCTCAAGCCATTTACACTCTGTCATATGTGCACCCTGGCATCACTCATCCAGCAGAAAGAGCTGCTTTCCTTTCTTTCAAGCCATTACAACCTCAGTAATCACAGCCCATGTCTCACTACCATGTAGCTTAGCTGTTCATACACAAGCATTACACATGTAATATTAATTTCTTTAGCATATTTATTTTATCAAATATAATTAATTTTCTATTAATTGCAGATGATTGTCCCTATCCAGACCTTCCATATCTCGTTAACTGTAAATTAGCCTCTCCTCTTATGTGTAACAATACAGAATTCTACAGACGATGCTGTACTTCATGTAACAAAGGTAAGAATTATTGGTAATCTTTGTTGTTGTTGTTGTTGTTGAATCCCTAATCAGCAGATGAAAGGAATTCCAGCTGGGACCATCTCATCTTGTTTTATTATTTATTTTTTTCTTAGACAAATGTATCCGTCAAATGTAAATAATGTAAATAATGTTTATTTTCTGTTTAGATTTCACAAAAGAGGATCTGTGCAAAGATGTCCCAGTACGTATCTTGTCAAAATTCAATTGCAGCCAGTTCTTGCTGCATCATGGCCTGATTCAATGCACCAAGAAATTAAAGCGTGTTTGCTGCAGATCTTGTGAAGGTAAACAAACATTCGGTTGTCTTTGGGAAGATTAAGAAAAACAGTCAAAAATCAAAGTTTAGGATAACAATTCAGACTAGATAGTTAAGGAACTTGCTGCTTCTTAAATGTGTGGCCTTGGATTCAATCTCATTGCACAACAAATTGGGCCTTGTACTTCCTGAGTCAACCAAAGTCTAGTGAGATTTGGTAAACAGAAACTGAATGAAAACCATTGTAAATGTGTGTGTGTGTGTGTGTGTGTGTGAAGAATGTTGTTGACAGAGTCCAATGTTTCAGTCAGCTAACCCATCGTTGGACTGCAGTCCTAAGATGATTTAGATGACCAAAACTTCTAAGCACCCCTTAAAATGTCTAGCTTTGAGGGTCCTTTGAATATGGCTATTCCTCAAATTGATTATATAATGAATATCATTTTGATATCTGGTATACATTGGGATATCTTAGATTCTATGTAGTGATATCCTTTAGCTATATAGGGAAGGGGTGGGGGCAGTTAAATATACATAGGTGTTTGTCATATAAGTTATTGTATGTCTTTGACTTCCAAATAACAAATCTGTCTATTACTACCTACTGCCAGTGGCACATAAAAAGCACCATTCAAGTGTGGTCGTTGCCAGTGCCGCCTGACTGGCTCCTGTGTCAGTGGCACGTAAAAAGCACCCACTACACTCTCAAAGTGGTTGGTGTTAGGAAGGGCATCCAGCTGTAGAAACTTGCCAGATCGGATTGGAGTCTGGTGCAGCCATTTGGCTTGCCAGTCCCCAGTCAAACCGTCCAACCCATGCCGGCATGGAAACAGATGTTAAACAAGGATGATGATGATGATGATGATGCCTTCTTCAATAGAAAAAAAGCCTGAATAATCTTGATAATTCAATAAAATAACAAAATAATGAAGATAGAAAGCTTCAATAACCTTTTAAATATATATTTCAGGCCTCAAAAGATCCATCATCAGAAGGAAAAACAGCCAGGATCTGTTAGTCTTGTATGGTATCAACCACGTTGACCAACCATCATGGCCCATTCCGTATGGACTTGCATTTCCTTTTTGTTAACTTCTAGCGATGGGGTTTTTTCTTTGTCCCTGAAATATATAAAAGTTATTAAACTTTTTCTTCTTCACATTCTTAGAAGCTCTCCATCTTCGTTATTTTGTTATTTTATTCCTGAAGATTTTTGTTTTTCCCATTTTCTGTCAGAGCTGCAGAATGATCCAGCAAGAGAACCAGCTCCAACTGATTCCTGCGAGGATGACGAATATGTTGAAATTAATAATCTAAGGTGCTCCAAGTTTGTTGTAATGTATGGCAAGAAGGCATGTGCCAGGGATGACATCAGGGACGCATGTTGTGCCAGTTGTCGAAGAGCGTAAGTATATTGTCACTGATACTTTATGGACGTTTTGGATACTTAACCCCAGCACTGACTGGCTGAGCATTCCTATGATCAAAAGCATTTCAATCATAACCATCCTGTCCTTTTTGTTTCAGACTACACTATCCAGAGCCCTTCCTTTTTTAATACTACAGCATATATAGTTTGAGGGAGGTATAACTGCTATTTCTTGCCAAATGAATAACCATGTAATGGTTTTCTTCTTGGCTCAAGACATGTTGTTGTTGTCGTTTAGCCCCTGGTCAGTCTTTATCCAACAAATCTATGATCAAAAGCATTCCAGTCATTGCCCAGCTCTATATTTCAAGCATATCTAGGACTGCATTTTCTAAAAAGAATAGGATATGATTTGAGGGAGAGTTGGCTGCTATTTTTAACAGGCCAACTGACCAGAAAGAGTCTCTCTTCTACTTGATATTTTGTTTTTTGTTTAATTTAAAGAGTATTTAAGAAGTGGTTATTCAATTATTTGGTGTGTGCCATTTCTCACCTGACAAAGATCCTTATGATCCATGTGTTTATCCCAGAAACATTTAAAAAATGGCAGAATCTAATCCATCAGAATAGACACATTAAAGTTTCAACATTGAGCAGCTGGCTGGGTAGAAGTCTCCAAGACAATCCATCATTTTTCCAAGGGCACATATAGCCACCTTTTTCACTTCAATACTTCTACCACTCATGGACATGCTTATAAACCAAAAAATAGCACAGTATCCATGACTTTCAAAGACCTTTAAATTTTTTTTTTACACCCAGAATTGTTAAAGCATGGAATTAACTCCACACATCAGTTGTTGACTGTCAGGACACTTCATCCTTCAAAAGCTCCATGCTTCCTTATAATCACCAACACTATTTCTGATGAGCTTTGGCAGCTTTTCCTCCTCTTTTTGACTCTTTTATGTAATATTTGCTTTTCTGTCTTTTCATGATTTATTTTGGGATATTCTACAAGCACTTTTAACTTTCATTGCTACCTCTCTTTACTTGGCTTATTGCCTCTTTCTCTTCCTTCTTTTTATTTTTTCCTGATGAGTTGTATTTCGTGTGACCACTGTATGTAACAATGCTCACTTCTATTAATTTCAATGTATGAGTGTTTGAAGGAAAGGATTTCTTTAAAAAATAGGATTGAAAATAAAAGAAACTATATCTGCTTATGATTGATGCCTGAGTGTAACTGGAGTCCAAATACGGATAGAGTTTGCTATGAAGTCACAATAACTGATGACTTGGGACTGGACAAATGTGTCTGTTGATTTGCAGGATAGAATTCCTTCACTGTTCTGTTTCTTCAACTGAAATTGCTTAGATGCATCATGACACCTTTTCTGCCACTCAGATCAATCTAGGCAATAACTTTCCCCCAGGATGTCAAACTAAGCTGTAGGGATTTCAGTGATTGTTTCAACTTATTCTTATACCTAATAATAATCCTTTCTCCTCTAGGCACAAGGCCTGAAACTTTGGTGAAGGGAGTGGGGGCAAGTCAATTACATCGACACCAGTATGTAACTGGTACCTATTTCCTCAACCCCGAAATGATGAAAGGCAAAGTTGACCTCAGCAAAATTTGAACTCAGAAAGTAAGGACAGGCGAATAATAATAACAATAATAATAATAATAATAATAATAATAATCCTTTCTACTACAGGCAAAAGGCCTGAAATTTTGGGAGAGGGAGCTAGTTGATTAATTCGACCCCAGTACTGGTACTTAATTTATCGACCCTGAAAGTATGAAAGGAAAAAGTTGACCTTGTCAGAATTTGAACTCAGAATGTAAAGATGGTCGAAATACTGCTAAGCATTCCACCCGGCATGCTAACGATTCTAGCAGCTCACCACCTTAATAATAATAATGATAATAATAATAATAATAATAATAATATTATTATTATTATTATGCTTAGCAGGTAGTTTTGGCCCTTGCTATAACTGAACTACAAACAAAGCTCTGCAAGGGCAGATGTTTAGCTTTGGTTTCCCTAAAGAGGTTTCTTTCCTCTGGAAAGATTCTGCCATTCACAAGTAGTTCCTGTTGTCGCAGGAACTGAACCAGGAGCTGCAAGCTAACAAATTATTCATCAATAGCACTGCTATTGATGAATAATCAATGAATTAAACCAATCACAGTATTCATCTTTTTGACAGTTTCCTCTATTTTCCAGAGATCTGCTCACTGGTGGCACCAACAGTAAAACAGCGAAAGGGGTGGTGGAGTAAACAAAGAATTTATGCCAAGTGACACTATGGATGACAGGAAACTAATGTCAGCAGCATTGGCACCAACTTCACTGACAACAGACATCAAAATGTACCAATAAACATATTATCATCACCACCACCACCATCATTAGTCACTATAACCACCACTACAGCTACATATAACACAGACACACACACATACAGATATAGGTTGGTTGAATAAACAGCCACAAACTCAATACATAAGTTTCTTTATATTTTTATTAAAAATACTGTATCATCAAAATCATCATTTAACATCTGTTTTCTATGCTGGCATGGGTTGGACGGTTTGACAGGAGCAATGCAAGCTGGACAACCACAACAGATTCCATTGTCTGCTTTGACATGGCTTCTACGGCTGGATGCTTTTTCTAATACCAACCACTTTGCAGTGTACTGGGTACTTTTTGTGGCACCAGCACACACACACACACATATACCATTTAATGTACACCATATTGAAATAAAAGCTACCAATAGTTTCTTGCCATTGAGACATATGGTTCGGCAGATTTTTATAACATACCTTGTGTCTCCAAGCAATTTGTCCATATGCTCATATTTGCTGAAAATTTTGGATCTGAAATTAGTATAGTGAAAGCATATGGACAAATTTCTTTTGTCAAACTGGAGGACACCATCCTCTCTGGATTGAGTAGCTGTCTCATGGACTTTCAACTCCTCTCCATTTATTAGCTTAATCACAATTTCTACAATCAAAGGGGATGTAACCTTAATGTTCTTTTCTTGCCTTTTTGTTTTCTGTTTATTCACCCTTTATCTTCTAAATCCACTTTTTGCATTGACCTTCTTGTTTTTTCTCATGGTCTGAAACTGTATACTTTAGAAAATTGGTGTAGTCAATTAAAATGACCTCAATGTATGACTGGTATTAATAACAACAGAAACAGAAAACAAGGAAAAAAAGCAAATTTTAAAATTATTTTTTTGAAAGTTTATTTCTACACAAATTGACATCAAACATGTTCTTCTGCATGTGTGTGTCTGTATTTACATATTGACAGATGTACATAAATACTTGGAGAGAGAGAGGTGGGGATTAAGAATTAATACAGACTGGGTGACCTATACAAAAAGTATAGAAAGAGGCATTGACAACCAGACACACACACACTCACAAACGTTTGTGCATGCATCGAGATATGCACTGACGCTGACGTACACACTGAGCTGACATGAATTCCCATCCCTGCCTTGATCCCTGCCAGCTTCCTCTCATCCGTCTCATTCTAAAATGTCGTCGTCGTCGTCATCACTCCAACAAATATACTCTACTTTTAGAGCAGACAGATGAGAATTTAAAAATATATACACAGACACGCCAAAAAAAGTTTTTTCATTGAAAAAAAAAAATGAAATAAAAAAGCAAAAAGTGTCTTTTACCGACATTTGGCAGGAAGCATTATCCCTGTGTTGTCAATCAACGCTTGGCAGGAAATCTTATTCCCGTCACCAATAAAAACCATTTTTGATAGGAGGAAGCATTATCCCTATGTTACCAACCAAAATTTGACATGAGGAAGAGTTATCCCTGTTGCCAATCAGCATTAGATAGGAGGCAGTGTTATTTCTGTGTTACAAATCACCATTTTTTTTTTTGGAGGATGGGTTAACCATCAGTTGCCAATCAATATTAGAGAGAAGAAAATGTTATCCCTGTTTTGCCCACCAATTTTACACAAAAGGAAAAGTTATCCTTGTATTACCAATCAACATCAAATATGAAGATGTGTTCCCAACAAACATTTTGCCCAGTGATATCCCTGTGTCACCAAATGTTATCCCAAATGATTAATACATGCCACTGCTGTATCACCAATCAACAAATTACAGAAAGTTTGTTCCCAATATTATAAACCGATACGTTTTGTGTAACAAATATTTGTTCCAGTACAGCCGAGCATTACCTGGCAGAAACTATTTGATACAGGTGTAGTAAGAGCAGCTTCTCATTGTTCTGGCTCTTGACTTTAATATCGGGAGGGACAAAAACAAGAAAAAAAGAAAGCATCCTTAAAGCCCTTAAGCATTTATCATGGAGTCCCTAGAGACTTCACAAAACTAAAAAGTTACTAAATATTGTTGTTATATTTCACCAATCACTCTGATTTCTATCTTGTTGTCTCCACTAGAGTTGAATTTCTAATATCAGTTTCAAATTTTGGCATCAAGGCCAGCAGTTTTGGGGAAGGGGATAAGTCAATTACATGGACCCCGAAAGGATGGAAAGTAAAGTGAACCCCAACTGCATTTGAACTCAGAACACAAAGACAGACAAAATACCGGGAAGCATTTTGCTCGGCCTACTAATGATTCTGGTAGCTCATCACCTGAAATTCAGTTACTAATATTGATCAGCCTTCAATAATCAATGAACTTTAAATCTATTGTGCTTTTATAATGTTACTGCTCAATCTTCAAACAGTTGTAGCGCTAATAAAGCTGGCAAGAGACAATAACAACACAATACATAAAACAACAAACAAATCAACTGTAAAGTTTACAACAAAATAGATTTTCATACACAATTATCTCCTTACATAGTTTACCTTCCAATATAATTAATTCCTTACATAGTTTACCTCTTAAAATTAATCACCTTCCAATATAATTAATTCCTTACATAATTACCATTACACCAACAAATGGAAACTACAGATGAACCTAAATCTGTCCCTTTAATGGCCCCCAAAAACTTGTGCTATATGTTCGGGATTCCTTCTTCAAGATTCGGTTTTAAACATGAAAATACACTTCGTGATATTAAACATTCCTTTTTATTTCTTATACTGTTACGATGCTAATATATAAACGCCAAAATGCAAATGAGCTGATTTCTCTTATAAACAAAGCTGTAACCATTGCCTCTATAGCTTGTGATCTCTTGGAATAACAGTAGCAGAATCAAGCAAAGGCACCACACTTGCTTCGTCCCCGGTGCCAGTTTATCAACAATTTGGAAAATATTCTCACAAATCATTCCATACACACTTCAATATAATTTTCTACATTTATGCACAATTCTGTAGCACACCTGAGCACTGGAGACAAAAAAATATCATCATCACCACCATTATTCTTTTCTACTCTAGGCACAAGGCCTGAAATTTTTGTGGGGAGGGGCTAGGCAATTAGATCGACCCCAGTGCGCAACTGGTACTTAATTGATCAAACCCAAAAGGATGAAAGGCAAAGTCAACTTCAGCAGAATTTGAACTCAGAACATAGCAACAGGTGAAATAGTGCTAAACATTTCGCCCAGCGAGCTAACGTTTCTGCCAGTTCAACGCCTTATCACCACCATTATTATTATTATGATTATTATTAGGTTGATGTTAATAATTTGTTCATATCTTCATAATCATGATTGGAGATTATTACTTTGTCGTCGCATATATTTACAAGCTAAAACTCATCTGGCTGTTCGTGTTCATGTGAATATATGTATGTGTGGAGTTAGAGTGTGATGCAACAATAACATAATGAATGACTAAAATATTAAATCATTAAGGAGGGGGGCAGTGTAGTTTGTTTCAAACTACACTCCCCCCTCCTTACAAACACATTCAAATTGGCAAGAATTTAATAAGAAAACAAATTCATTTATAAATGTATTTTGTATTTACACAAGTTTACAGGGTAGGATAAGGGTATATTTTATTGAACAACCTTAAGGTAGTTCCATATTTAAGGACAAATAATTGCAAATAGCCTGATGGTTACTTAACATTATTCTAAAACAAACACTGTCATACAGTCATACATGCAAACATACAAAGTTAGATGTTATACTCTCACATATCCCAACTCTGCAACACACCACACCATCCTACCCTAGATCTTCTTCCGCTATAGGGTTCATTACATCCAAGACACACTATAACGCCCCGACCCCACCCCACCCACTCAAATACCATAATAAATTTTACTCTATGTCCATACTACAGGATATCTGCCTACCTTTCCTTGTACTACCTATCTTTAAAATTTGAGCTAAGAACTGTTAAGGTCATCTCATCCCATTCATCTCCCAGTTTGTCACTTCCAGATTCCTTACCAAAGACATTCTATATTTAAAGAACTCCACAAGTTGTTGCCCCATATTTGGTTTCACTATGAAAATGGCAATTTTTTTTTAAAAAAAGAGTGAGTGTAGTTGATTGGTGCAACATTGGTATTGTTACTCATCGTTTCTGGAGGGAACAGAAAAACAAAGCTCCTTTTTAATGGATTTGAACAAATTTTAAATGACACATGCCTGCCTCTAAGTATGAAAGAGAACAAAACAAATGATAGACTGACTCCTCAAGTTGGAGATGATGAAAATATTCAAGGACAGGTTCATCTCTGTATGAAAAGACAACCAAAGCTGTTCCAGTAAAAGTTCTACCATATATTTCCATTTGTAAATTGTAGGAGAGCATGCCTCAAAATGAACACAACAGCAATGAAAGAAGATAAAGTTCAACTGATATTAAGTCACACATTACTTTCCTACATTAACAGGTAGTAAAGGTGAGTTCATTAAACAGAAAAGTGGGAATAGTGTTGGTTTTATCTGTCTGAAGATGTCTCCTTGAAACTATTAGGTCGAGTGGGGGTAGGATAGGATCAAATTCATGTGATAGAATGAAAACTACAGGCAGGGGCCCAGGTGCAAGAACCATTCCTATTATTACTTGATGTAGGGTTGTGAGATATGTAGACATACTGGGAATTCTCATTAAGTTACCACAGCCAAATAGTTGTGAGGTTAGTGCTGGGAAACAGTGCAAGACCAATGGTAATGGAAATATTTAAAAAAAACAAAAAAACAGGTTGTCAAATTTTTGCCTTGGTTTTTACACATTCAAAGTAGACATCAATTCAAGCAGACAAAAGCCTATGTGTGTGTGTGTGTGTAATCACAGTCACACATACATGCATGTTTTGGGATAGTTGCAAAGCTAATAGAATGTACCAAGTGCACACACCCAAAGCGTGAAGAAAAATTTTTTTTTATGAAACAAGAATAGAATAAAAATATTGAAGAGATGAAGATTATAGTTGTTGATGATGATAGGAAAGAAAAATTTGCAGAATAATAGAGTGAGAGCTACAAAAAAGAAGAAAAGGATTAAGACATGTTTGAAATGTGTTGTGTTAAAGAAAATGTGCTGCAAATAAAGGAATAAGTTGATGGGGAAAGAAAAGGTTGTACGAGAAGAATCCATCAAAGAAGCCTGGGAAATATTTCCAGGGAAAGAAGTGAACTGACTGAACAATAGAGAGAAATAATAAAAGAGGAGAAATAAAATATTTAAACTAAGGAAGATTTTAAAAAGATTTTATTTCAAATTTCAGTAAAATAACCAAACTAATCGTTCAGCAATGTGTGTGTGTGTGTACTCTCTCACCAATATTTACAAATAAGTGTTCCACTTGGAGTTGCAACTACCTAGTCACTGATTTAGTGCTTGTAGTTGAGTATTCCAACAAACACTGGTAGCCTCAATAATATAACCCCCAGCTCCCAAGCAAATGCAGAGTGACAAGGATGGACCCTTAAATTTACATGTGCAGCCCATCCCCCCAGTTAGCAATTATCCAGTTCCACTGACAAGGTTTTGGTAGAAAAACACTTGTTCACAGTGACATGCAGTGAGATGGAACCTGAAACAAATAGAACCAACACACAACCATTCGTGCAAGAAACATCCACACACACACACTCACACATAACGTAAAGGAATAGGGATTTGGAATCTGGACAGGAACCCTGTTAGTACTCTGATACAATCCAGACCTGACCAACCACATTGACTGACAGGAAATATATAGAATTGTTCACGATAAACAATTACACAACTATACGCTAGATCAAAGGACGACATTAGGACACTTATGCAGGAGAAACACGTGTCGGATTGGAATTTCATGAAAATAATACTGTAATAACCAAGTTTTTCAAATGTATAACTCTCCATTTTCCTTTTATGATGGCCTGTGTGTATACACACACACACATTTGTTGTGAGGGACAGAAGCAGTTTTAGCTCAAAACAGTAGTCTGTGTTTTATATCAAAAGCAACTCTGTTTGTACATGGTTGGCAGAGAATATTTGTTACTGACTGAGCTCAGACAGAAACAGACATATTTAGCAACGTCACCACCACCGTTGCTGCTGTTGGACAAGTGTTGTCTGCTACTGATAGATTTCTGTGATTTTTTAACACTGTATGTCTATAAGAGATGCTTTCGCAAGACAAATACCACAGTTTATCAGGCTTTCAACAATCGACCTGCATTAAGTATGACACACAGATTGAGATTTATAATGGATCTTTTATCTTTTCTTTGTTTTAGTCATTAGACTGTGGCCATGCTGGGGCACCACCTCAAATTTAAGTTGAATGAATTAACCCCAGTACTTAAATTTTTAAAACCTGATATTTATTCTATTGGTCTCTTTTGCCAAACTGCTAAGTTATGGGGATGTAAACACACAAACACTGGTTGTCAAGAGGTGGTGGAGGACAAACACACACAAATCAGGCTTCTTTCAGTTTCTGTCTACCAAATCGACTCACAAGATCCAAGGCTATAGAAGAAAACACCTGCCCAGGATGTCATGCTGTGGGACTGAACCCAGAACCATGTAGTTGGGAAGCAAACTTCTTACCATGCCTGTGCCTGTATATGTGTGTATACAGGTTGTTCAAAAAGTCTCTCCGCAGTAAGTATTTTATAGCCAAATAAATATTTATAAGATGGTATAAAGACTACAAAAGAATATATTAGACTTTACAAGACTTTAAAACAACTTTATAAGAAGTGTTGAAAGTGTTGTCCTTCATTTTCAATACATAAGTTGAATCTTATAAAAAATTTTTTAAATCACTGCAGAGAGACTTTTTGAACACCCTATATATATATATATGATGTATATGCCTTCATTATATTAGTATGTACATGGGGTTATTTGCACACATACACACACTTACGTATTACTATCATTGTCATCCTCACCATTTGTTTAATCTTTCACCTTTCAAACATGTTTATAGGGTTCAACATCCTAAGATCTGACCTTACCACTTCCTTCCACATTTTCACACACACACACACACACACACAAAGAGGAAATACAAATTACGCATAGATGATTGGCTTTCGCAAAGATAAAACATCGAAGGAAATGGATTTAGCGAAAGCTAAAAAAAATGGATAGGTTTCCATCAAGTAAAGATTATAAACGAAGAAAAAATATTAAGAAAAATTATTTCTCACCTGCCATTGCACAATTGGAGTAAAAAATAGACTCTTCTGTCTGTTCCCATCAATTAAAGAGAAATAATAATAATTATAACAATATTAATAATAGTAATAATAATAATGATAATAATAATAGTTTCAAATTTTGGCACAAGGCCAGCAATTTCGGGGGTAGGGGGTAAGTTGATTACATCAACCCCAGTGCTCAACTGGTACTTATTTTATTGACTCCGAAAGGATGTAAGGCAAAGTCAACCTTGGCGGCATTTGAACATAAAGACGAACAAAATGCCACTGAGCATCTTGCCTGGTGTGCTAACCATTCTGCCAGCTTTTGCTGTCTCCTTAATAATCCTTTCTATTATAGGCACAAGGCCTGCAATTTTGGAGGAGGGTGATAGTCAATTACATTGACCCCAGTACTCAACAGATACTTGTTTTATCAAACTCCTTGAAAGAATGAAAGGCAAAGTTGACCTTGGCTGAATTTGAACTCAGAACATGCAGACAAAATGCTGCTAAGAATTTATCCCAGCATGCTAACAATTCTAATAATAATAATCTTTTCTACTCTAGGCACAAGGCCTGAAATTTTGGGGGAGGGGTCCAGTATCAACCCCAGGATGCAACTGGTACCTAATTTATCAACCCCGAAAGGATGAAAGGCAAAGTTTACCTTGACGGAATTTGAACTCAGAACGTAAAGACAGACAAAATACTAAGCATTTCGCCTGGCATGCTAACAATTCTGCCAGCTTGCAGCCTTAATAATAATAATAATAATAATAATAATAATAATAATAATAATGGTTTGAAATTTTGATGCAAAGCCAGCAATTTTAGAAGGGAAAGATTCAATTATATCGACTCCATTACTCAGCTGGTGCTTATTTTACTGACAACCCCAAAAGGACAAAAAGCAAACCAACCTTTGGTGGGATTTGAACCTAGCACATAAAAAGCTGGAAGAAATGCTGCTAAGCATTTATTCCAGCTTGCCTCTTTAATAATAACAATAATTATTCTTTTTTAACAGAGGCACAAAGGCCACAATAATTATAGATGACCAGAAAACTAAGGACAAATCACTGTCGTTTGAGATGACTTGGAGAAAAAAAAAATTCATCTCAAGTATTTTTTTTATTCAATCATTCATGTTAAATACCATCCTTGTTATTGAATTGGACATTAAAACAGAGGTGTGTATAATGGTCTGTGTGTATAATGGTCTGTGTGTATGTGTGTGTGTGCACATGTGTGGTTTCTAAGCATTTGTTTTGTAATGAAGCTGTTTGGTTTACTTTAACATATGAGTTTATATTAAAAAAGTAGAAAGTATAGGATGAGCAAGAGTAGAATATATACATACATATCATCTTCATCATTTAACGTCTGTTTTTCCATGCTGGCATGGGTTGGACAGGAGTTGGTAAGGCCAAGAACCACACCAGGCTCCATTTGTCTGTTTTGGTATGGTTTCTATGGCTGGATACCCTTCCTAACACCAACCACTTTACACAGTGTGCCAGGTGCTTTCTATGTGGCCCCTGCACCAGTGCCTTTTATGTGGCATCAGCACCGACTGGGTTACCAAGTAACTTTTAAGACATAGTCCCCCTCAGCTGGGAGGAGTGAGTAGTAGTGAGGGGGTAGTGGCTCTGTGCCAGTTGATAAGAGACTAAAGGGACAGAGATAGGTGTCCTGCTAGAGACACCTACTTCAGTTGAAAAAGGAGGGCAAGTTAGAGTGTAACGAAAAGAGAGAGAACAATACTGTCATTTGAAGAATATAAAAAGCATTAAAAATATAAATATATGGAGTGGAGAATAAATGTAAAGAGAAGCAACAAATAGTTGTTTAGGGGTTAGATAGACTGGAGGGTCACTTTTGGGTTAGTTAAACCTACCCTCTTCCTGTCAATCTTTTTAGTGTTATTGTTAGTAATTTTGTATAATTGGAAACCAAAGTCCTCAAATGTCAAACATGAAAATTAGAAAACCTAACTCTCAGTCTGCCATTCCATATAACCATGTGAACTAATGATGATTTAATGTCACAGATATGAAAGAATTATGGGAATAAGTTTTTTGAGAAAAATTCCTTGCCCAAACTAGAAAGTGATGACTAAAATACCAACTGTTGTTATATACAAGTTTTCATTGCATTGACCATCACCCAACAATAGAAATAGTTGACATTTTATACAAACAACTCAAGGCTTTCATCACTACTTCACCAATATTTTAGACAACATTATCAATATTTCCTTTTATGCTAGGTTCCATGTCAGTCTTTAATCTATTTCTCTACTCCAAGGTCTTCGACAGAAAATCCAACCTCAGCTCAAAGTGTTAACCCATCATTTTGTTATCTTCTTTATACATTTTTGAACAAATTTGATGTGATTGGCAATAGCTTGGAAAGATTAAAACTTATTAAGTAAATTCATTTGTGAAGATGAAGTCTTTAGTCGTGCTAAAACAAGTAAATAGCCGACAAGACAAGGTAGTTTTATACAATCTTATAAGCTACAGTTCTCAAAAAGATTCTCTAATTATCTCTGACCTGAACTTTCCTATTCAGCTGCGTTACACACCCACACTCATAGGAAAAAGTATCAGAAATGCAAGATGCATTTTATATCATTTGTTCCCTATGTACACTTTGCCATTGTGCTTATTTGCATTCATTGCAGTGGATGTTCCAACTACACACAAACACACATCGCAGCTATAAGCATTCTGTCACTCATTTTTGTTACTCTGTAGATTAAAAGTTTAGGACCTGTCATATGATGGTGATCCCAAGTTTACACAACGTATAACTTATCTACTTTTGATATTTAATTTATATTAACTTCTGCAGAATTTCTCTATTTTTGACTAAAGGTCACAATTGCTGATCGTACAAGGCTGGCCAAAATCTACAGAAACGTCTCTATTTTGTTCATTGTTGTTGTTGTTGTTTTTCACATTCTTCTAATTATAAACAATGGCTTTGACATATATTATGTCATCATTATCAAATCAATTAGCTTCATTCTATAACAGAATCCATCAAGGTTTAATTATAATTAGAGCCCTAAAGGAGATATAAGTTATCTCCTAAAGGAGATAAAAGAAATGAGTCTGCCACCCTTCCCCCACTCGACCCAAACAAATAAGTGACCACAATGCCAGCAATGACTGCAGACCAATAGGAAACCATAGGTGAGCATCAATGGTGTACTTCTTCTTTATATTAAGGAGACAAATAGAAAGAAGATGTTACTGTCTGGAGATTCATCTTCAGACCAATATCTTCTACCTTCTGTTTTTTGCTTGTTTCAGCATTTAGACTTTGGCCATGCTGGGGCACCATCTTGAAGAATTTTTGGTCAAATGAATAGACCCAAATACTTATTTTTTTAAACTGATACTATTCTATCAATCTCTTTTGCCAAACCACTAAGTTCCAAGGATTAAACACATTGACACCAGTTGTCAAACAATGATGAGAAACAGACACAAAGACACACACACAAGCACATATATGATGGACTTCTTTCAGTTTCCATCAACCAAATCCACTCACAAGGCTTAGCTCAGCTCAAGGCTGTAGTAGAAGACATTTGTCCAAGGTGCCACACAGTGGGACTGAACCTAGAACCATGTGGTTAAGAAGTAAACCTCTTAGCACATAGGCATGCCTACAAAACCTCTTCAAAATCATTTTTTGTCGTACAAAATCAGTGCATGGGACTGGGTTTTGGGGAGATTGCTTCTTTTTTCTTCTTTTTTGTAAATTCTTCAAAAATACAAATTTGGTGAGCAGAAAAATACAATTGGAGAAAAGAAGTGAGATTATATTAACTTTTGATTTTAAAAACTCGACACAGGTCTAATGATATTTGTGGAGGAGGAGGGGGGTAGAGAGGACTGAATTACTCTCAGTGTATTACAGGTACTTATTTATCATCTGTGGAGGAATAAAAGGTCAAGTTGACCCAGGCAGGATTTCATCTGAGAACATAGGGAGATGAAACAGAAGTAAAGGGGTTAAAATATCATTTATGCAAACTCAAATCACAAGAGATTTGGCCCTTTAGCATCCAAATTGTTCTGTTAAATGCATTATCTTGTAGCTTTGATAAGATTATTCATTTTACAATGACATTGTAGGGTAGGTGTGAGAGATCAGATCTGGTCACTTTAAAACATAAAACAGGGAGAATATTTAGGCATGATATGGCCGGTTTAAATGCTAAACAAGTGGACAATATTGAAATTATTAAAGGTATGAAGATGCAATTTGTTGTTGAGGCTCATCATTGATTTGTTCCAAGTTAAGGTGGACACATTCTTTCGTTAGTTTTGGCTGATGGTTGGCAGGATGTTTGAATTGTATCTACCATTAAAAATTCATCAGTTGTCATGGTGATTAAACTATGTTCAATCTGCACAAGCATATTGTCCAGACACACACACACACACACACATATGTATACAAGTATGGCAATAAGTAAAAGTAGAGAGGGAGGGGAAGAGGAGATAAAGAATGATGGAGGTGAAAAGAATTTTTCACACTGATAGATAAGGCAAAATCGAAACAAGAGAGAAAACAAGAAATTTGTCCAAAAATGTCACGGACTGAACTTCCATCAACAGAACACGGAATATGTTGGTGCACCTCACAATCAAAGTAAATAAAGGTAAATGAAGAGGACAAATAACTAAGAGTGAAAATATATTTTTAACACTGAGAATCAATAAAAGTCTTTTTTGTTTTTGTTGAGATAAATGCTCTCGTAAGAAGGAGAATCAATGATTGTTTTTGGAGAAGTAAAAACTAAGAACATACGTCACTCAGTTAATTCTGAGATCTGATAAACACAGACACAATAGTTGACCAGTTTATTCATATAATGAAACACTATAAAAGATAAATACTTGTTGGTACCAGCTATCATGATACTGTTATCACTGTTCACAATGTTGGCAGTTGGAATGAGATTTTTTTCAACAGGTGAGAGAACTTCCACAGCTATAGAACTGAGAATACAAACTATCATCAGGTGTTTAATTAAGAACATTAACTAGATGAAGAAGAAAGATCACCTCAAGATGTAGAGCAAAGATCAGCACAGGATGTATAATAGGGAACACTGGTAGATGTAGAAGGGAGAGATCAGAGATCACTGACAGATGTAGAAGAGAGAACATCACCAGACATAGAACAGAGATCACTGCCAGATGTAGATCAATATAGCATGAAACGTGTGTATAGATAGATAGATAGATAGATAGATAAATAGATAGATAATTAGATACAGATATAAATATATTCAGAGATGAGTTGACTCCAAGACATCTCTCAGAAAAAAAATCATTAATATTAGATTTAGCCTGGATCAGCTCATCAGAAATGAATATGGTTATCCCCCTAACCCCACCCCAGTAATGTTCAAGAAATAAATCAGACAGCCTCAAACAACACTACACACATATATTCCTCTTGAGATGGTTCTATATGTTAGCAGTGATACCAAACACTAACCAACATTAGATCATTCAGCTTAAATTAATTAGTTTTTAAAGACCCACAGATCTTGGTCAACAACAGCATCATCTGTTGAGATTGATCTTTATATCCTGCCTTCTCAATCAGATGAAAAGGGTCACAAGAGATCAAACACTCTGTCGCAAATGTTCAAAGCCAAATATGAAGGAAAGTTTGACTAAAATTATTTCACTGTTGGAAACATGGATTGGTTTATCTGAAGATAAACTTGAGATCTGTGCCAGAAACCCCAAGCCAGCTGCACTAACACTAAGCATCTATATTTGTTACAAGTCATAAAATTAACTGGTAAATTTTCCAATATACAGGGAGCAATGGGGGTACTTTAAGCAGGATTTAAAAGTAAAAAAGTGAAACACCCTGAGTCCAAGACATAGAGTTTGGATTGTGGACGGAAGATTCAGTTATTGTGATGACTACAAAAAAACTACTAGTTTTTGGCAAGGGTTTCTGAAAAAGAACACTTAAGAATCAGCGCTAAGTGGTTTGATGGCAAGATAGGAAACACTGGCACAAAGAAGGGTGAGAGAACAGGGGTCTTTCACTTCTGTTGAGTGAAGCAAAGACTAAGAATTATAACACCTGGCCTAAAGATTCAGGCCCACAGGTTGCGGTATTTGGTGAAGAATGGTCAGAACATGAGGTCTTATTGTTCTAGGTTGGGAGGTGGCTTACATGAAAAGAAAATATTCATTAATTAGAAATAAGATCAATATTTGTAAGGAAAAAGAACAGTTGAATAAATCAACCTCAGCATATTAGTGATAAGATTAGAACGAAGAGTGGTTATTGAAATAGGGAGCAGTTGTATTGGCAATTAAAGTGAGATGAATCTAAAATACCATTTAGTTTCATGCTCTGCTAATTCAGTTATTTCCATCATTCCCACAAGGTGGCACGTGAAAAAACATTCGAGCGAGGTCGTTGCCAGTGCCACTGGACTGGCTCCTGTGCAGGTGGCACGTAAAGAAACACCATTTCGAGCGTGGCCATTGCCAGTACCACCTGACTGGCCCCCGTGCCGGTGGCACGTAAAAGCACCCACTACACTCTCGGAGAGGTTGACGTTAGGAAGGACATCCAGCTGTAGAAACTCTGCCAGATCAGATTGGAGCCTGGTGCAGCCACCTGGTCCACCAGTCCTCAGTCAAATTGTCCAACCCATGCTAGCATGGAAAGCGAACATTAAACGATGATGATGATGAAACAACTAACATGCTATGAGAGATTTTAAATGAAACTATAGTGAGTTTATAATCTTTTCTAGTTAAAGCGCTGAACAAATTACAATTGCTCCAAAGTTTGGTACAAGGCCAGCAATTTCAAGGGAGGGGGTTAGTCAATTACATTGACCCCAGTATTTAACAGGTACTTATTCTATCAACCTCGAAAGGATGATAGGCAAAGTCAACCATGGCAGAATTTGAACTTAGAATGTAAAGATGGACAAAATGCCACCAAACATTGAGCTCGGTGTGTTAACAATTCTGCCATCACACCATTTTGATAATAAATGTCATAATAATGATAATTAATATTTCATAGAAAACTCAATTAAGCTACTTACAGAAGCAAATTCATTTCAAAATATTCATTAATTAAAGAACAAAGAAAAAAGAATAAGAAAATAGAAAAAAAATGCTTGGAAAAATGCAAAGATTCTAATTCTCAGCCACGAGAAAATATCACCAAATATTGTCCCTTTTAAAATGCATTTTATATTTTGAGAAATTCAAGTTCACATAATCACTACTCTCAAGTTATTGCTTTTGAGGCAGTCTTTAGCTGAACCCGTGTGTGTGTGCACACGCGCGTGCATATAAATTCGCTGGAGCTATAGTGGTGTGTGAAATGATTTTCTAAATAAAAAGTGACTTACAAACCAAATATTGCTGGCTTTCGATGAATGGAAAAGTTGTTCGTTTTACTCTAAATCTCTTCAAATTCTTCATATTTAAAAAATTTTAGTGAATCATTTGTTAGAAATAAAAGTCAAGAACAGTTCCATGATAAACTGTGACACAAAATATAATCCACAAACAAGAACATCTTGCTCCAAGTCAACACTGGTGGAGCAGACATATAATCGAAAGTATTCCAGATGTGACCATCCTGTTTCGTTTTCTGTTAGAGATAAGATTTGTAGGATTACCGTGTCTAAGTGTTGTTCTCTTTGAAGACAGAACATTGTGCTGCGAGGGATATTTGCCTCCTTTTTCTTGTAGAGTGAAGAATTACATTGGGTTTTTCGTTGGTTCCTTGAAATACTTTTTTCAAGAATGGATATGTGTGTACATACATATACATATATATATATATATGAAATGTACAAGAGAAAATAAGTTATGAGAAGCAAATCAATGGCAATACATAGATATGATGCCTGAGATATATCCAAGAGAGGAAACTGAGTTGGTGAGATAGTAATACCTTTCCCAATGGTGTAAGGTCTGTAAGCAAAAGAACTCTAAATGGGAAATTGCAACTGGATCACAGGCTCAGTTTGCAAGGAGCTTATATGCTCATTGCATTTAAGTATAATAATAATAATAATAATAATAATAATAATAATAATAATAATAATAACAACAACAACAATGATGATTTCTGATTGAAGTACAAGGCCAGTAAATTGAAGTGGGGAGGGGTATAGTTGTTGCCATTAACACTAGTATTTGACTGGCCCTTTATTTTATCAACCTCAATATAATGAAAGGAAAAGTTGACCCTGGCTGGATTTGAACTGAGTGTATAAAGAACTGGAGCGACTTGTACCACCTTTAATAATGGGTTCTGATTTAGGGAGGGCTGCTGTTAGTTGATTGCAATGACCTCAGTGTTTGAAGAGAACTTCTTATATTGACTACAGAAGAAATATCACAAGGAATCTTTTCCAATACAGTAACGATTCTGCTGAGAACAATAATCGATAATAATAATAATAATAATAATAATAATTTCAAATTTTGGTACAAAGCCAGCAATTTTGAGGAAAGATTAAGTCAATTTCAATGCCCCCCCCCCCCTGCTCAACCGGTCCTTAGTTTACCAACCCTGAAAGGATGAAAGGCAAAGTCAACCTTGGCAGCATGTTGATGATGATAATAATAATAATAACTGCTAAGTTTGGTACAAGGTCACAAACTATAGAAGAAGAGTACAGTTGTTGTTTAGCCCCAGGTCAGTCTGGTTTGAGCAGACCTATAATCAAAAGCATTCCAGCCATGATCATCCCATCTTGTTTGCTGATACAGCATATCTAAGACTACATTATCCAATGTGTCATTTGAGCAAAATTTGGCTGTCATTTCTAACAGGTCAAGCGACCACAGCGCAATCAATCTGAACAATAGGCCAAACACATGACCCAGTCTAACACTACTGCCTGATCCTTGGATGCCTTCAACAGACTTCACCCTGTTGTAAGCATCCAAACCAAATCTCCAGATCCTTTCCTGCCCACAGGATTTTTGCTTTGTTTTTCTGTAGATCTTCAGGCTGGGCATCTGTCATAGCGCTAGCACTTGTCTGGGAGGGCCTGCAAAGGTCATGGGTACTACTACTCCTCCTTCTCCTCTGATTAACTTATAAGCTCACCCCTTCCACTCACCTTTTCACTGCTACTTATTTCATCAACCCCAGAAAGATCAAAGTCAACCACAACAGGATTTGAACTCAGATTGCAAAATACCCTTATAGACAAGTTCCTGTAACAACCTACATTATCACTACTTAACTCTTATCTCTTTATATTTTACTTATTTAGTTGAATGGATGGACCCCAGGACTTATTTTATATTTTTTTTTTAAGTCTGGCACTTAATTCTATTGGTCTCTTTTTGCCGAACCGCTACACCAATTGTCAAATGGTGGTAGGGGACAAACACAGAACAAAGACACACACACACACACATATAAACGATAAGGTTCTTACAGTTTCTATCTACCAAATCCACTCACAAGGCTTTGGTAAGCCTGAGGCCATAGAAGACACTTGCCCAAGGTGACATGCAGTGGGACAGAACCTGCAACTATGTGGTTAGGAAGCAAGCTTCTTACTACTGTGTGTTTCTATTAATTTCCCAAATATTTTAGTTCATTTAGAGGGATTTAATAAAAGAAATAACCTATTCCATTATTCACCTGATGTTAGGAACACAGCTTAAAATAATGTTCGGCAAATAAGATGGAAGGTCATTTAGAACCGGCTGTTTTGTATGGAAAAGTGTGAAGCAGTCTCAGGTGGGTTCATATCAAAAGGATCAAACTTTGGAGATTTGAGGAGGATCAGTTCTCATAAACACGATTAACATAGAAAACATTTGAAACACACATGTTTACAGAAAAGCATAGGCATACATAGTGGTAGATATATATATATATATATATATATATATATATATATATATATATATACATACATACATAAACATATGGACTTTCACACACAAATATATTTATATACAAAAATTGTATTTCTTTCTCTCTTTGCACAGATATAAACACATTTCCAATGCACGTGATATGTTATGCTTTAAAGCAATTTGCAATATATATATACATGTGTGTGTGGTATCTACATAGTTAACCATAGTTACAAGCTGAAATGAAAGAAAAAGAAATGTAAAAAAAAAAGAGAAAAAATGAAATTTAAAAAAACAATGACAATTAAAATAAAATGCAAATCCATCACCACTATCTCTGAATCTATCACTCGTCTCACATTTGCTGGGAGGGAGCACACCAAGGGAAAAGAAAGGCTGAGTAGGAGAAGAGGTAAAAAAAAAAAACTAAAGGGGAAAAAAAAACTGTTATTGAAACCAATTGGACCTCTCTCTTGTTGAAGGTAAGAAAGGCTGAAGCTAAGGTAGCAGCCATACAAAGATGAAGAGGAATGGAATAAGGGGAGGGGGGGCTAAGGACACAGAGTCACCAGGAAAGGTTAAAAGGGTTGAAGACATGTTACTGTATGATTGTGTGAACATGAGATGAACATCAATCTTCCCTTTTGACTGAACACAAGAATCCAGAGAAGAGCTAAAAAAAAATGGATCATTCAGTCAACAGCCTGACTGGGGACACACAGGGCTAAAGACATCCTTTTGTTTTGAGATGACTGACAGGTGCGGTGATGCTAAAGACTTGCAGCTCTTTCTAATGGGCTTCATTAGCTATAAGGATAAGAAAAGGCTAGAAAAAGGCCTTCTAGAGATATCTAGAGCTATTTAACAAACTGACTCACTCGATCAATTTCACAAAAATTAAAGATGAAGAAAAAAAAATATCAAGTAAAATATGAGTTAATTAATGTATCAGTTAGTGATCATTTGAATAATTAAAATGATTGATACTAATTGGTAACATAGGCACAAAGCCACATATTCAGGAGTCAAATTGACCAACCTCAGTACTTGACAGAGGAACAAAGGGCAAAATTAACCTGAGGAGGATTTGGACCCAGGAAGTAAAGAGCCACAATAAAAACTGCAAGATATTTTGTCCAACACCTTGAAAATTTTGCCAATCCACCATCCTTAATTTTTTTACATAGGCACAGAGGGGGAGAGGGTATGATATTTTATTGAACACAGAAGGATGAAAGGTGAAGCTGACCAAAGTAGCATTTGAATTCACAATGTAAAGAGCTGCAAGCAAGTAAATAGCACAAAGCATTTTGTCAGACACCAACAATTCAGATGCTCCACTGCCCTATAATAATAATAATAATAATAATAATAATAATAATAATAACAGTAGTAGTAGGAGGAGGAGGGGGGAGGGGGAGGAACAGCAGCAGCAGCAATAGTGATAGCATTAAAAGAGGATGCGATGTTAGTGCGAAGGAAGGCAAAAGCGCTGATGAGCAGCCGTAAAGTAAAAGATAGGAAATATATTAGGAAATAAATACTGATAATAATAATGATCATGGCAATGCTTATCATGATGATAATGATGATGATAATAATAATAATAATAATAATAATAATCAACATCAAGATATTTTATACTGTGCAACGTCTTAAATAACAATCATAATAATCTCTGCACTATTGGTACTAGGCCTGAAATTTTGAGGAGGGAGTCTAGTCGATTACATCAACCTCAGTACGCAACTGGTACTTATTTTATCGATCTTGAAAGGACTGCAGTAAAATTTGAACTTCAAACATAAAGACAGATGAAATGCTGCTAAGCATTTTGCCCTGCATGCCAACGATTCTGCCCACTTTCTGCCTTTCCTGAAAACAATAATGATGACGATGATGATGATGACTTCTAACACAGACACAAGGTCACTAATTTGGGGGGGAGGGAACACTAAATTATATCAAAGCTAGTAATTGGATGGTGCTTATTTCACTGACCTAAAAGAATGGAAAACAAAGTCAACTCGAGCAGGGACTGAACTTGAAAACATAAAGGAATACAACCCAATATCTCACTGGATCGAGTCTGCAACCCATTCCCAAAGCCAGCAAGTTCGGAGGGAGAGGGCAAATCAATTACATTGATCCCCAGTGTTTCACTGGTACTTATTTTATTGACCCCCAAAAGGATGAAAGGCAAAGTCGACCATGGCAGCATTTGAACTCAGAACATGAAGACACACAAAATACTGTTAAGCATTTCGCCCAGCGTGCTAACGATTCTGCCAGTTTGCCACCTTAATTAATAATAATAATAATAATAATAATAATAATAATAATAATGATGATAATCCTTTCTACTATAGGCACAAGGCCTGAAATTTGGTGGAAGAGAGATGTGTTGATTACATTGACCCTCAGTGTTTCACTGGTACTTATTTTATCAACCTCAAAAGGATGAAAGGTAAAGTTGAACTCGGTCGAATTTGAACTCAGAATGTTAGGACAGACGAAATGCACATCATGTAAACAATTCAGCTAACTCACTGCCTTAATGATGATGATGATTATTTCTCACATAACTGAAAGTTAAAAAGATGAAAAGCAAAGCTAGCAACATTGCAATTTGAACTTAAAACATAAAGTGATGCTAAATACAGTGAGGTAAGCACTGACAAGCACACAACCATTCCTGTTGGTATAACTACATACAATGTGGAATTTTGCCCTTCAAATTTTCATAACAATAAAGGTGTGTTTTTTTTCTTTTTGATTGGCCTCAAGGCCCTGAATTTTAGCAGATGGCAAACTAGGATTTTTGTAACATTCATGAAGACATTAGGAGCATAAATAAAATGAAACAGCTTATAGCCAGGAATCAAAAGTTGGATTGTCAACTTGACAATATTTGCTATAATAAAAATAATTTCTTAGTGAGACACAAAACCAGGAATTTTGGGAGGTGGGTGGGGAGAGTAGTTAATTCTATCAAACCCCCAACCATGACCGATGCGTGACTGCTACATATTTCATTGACATTGGGGAGGATGAAAGCAAAACTAATCGCAGCAGGATTTGATACCTGAACATAAAGAGCCACAACACACAAAAAAGCATTCTTACCCAGTTCTCTAATAATTCTGCCAATCCTAGAAGATAAGGATCTCTTATATTGAACAGTGTCACAAATATGTGAAGGGGTGAATTACACACCAGTGTATGCCTGGTACTTATTTTCTTGACCCTAAAGAAAAGTCAACCCTGGCAGAAACTGAACTCAGAACAAAGACATAACATGCCAAATACCATAAAGATTTAGCCTGACAAACAACTCTCTCAGCCATTTCCGCTACACTTTCTTAATAATAATAATCCTTTCTACTGAAGGCACAAGGCCTCAGATTGGTGGGGAGGGGACTAGTCGATTACATTGACCCCAGTGTTTCACTGGTAATTAATTTATTGTCCCCAAAAGGATGAAAAGCAAAGTCAACCTTGGCGGAATTTGAACTCAGAATGTTATGGCAGATGAAATACTGCTAAGCATTTCGCCCAGCGTGCTAACGACTCTGCCAGCTCACCGCCTTAAAAATAATAATAATAATAATAATAATGAAGTGATATGAGAGGTATAAAGAAAATAGCAAAGTATCAGACCCTAGCCAGAGACTATGGAAAGTGGGGGTAAAATGTATCCCAGTAGTTATAGGTGCATTAGTAAATATTCCTAACGATTTCAACAGACGGATAGAGAAATAGGCATCACACCTACTTTAGTGCAACTCCAGAAAACAGTGTTATTAGGGACAACTAGGAAGGTTCTTGGCATCCAAGGTTACTTGTAGTCCAGTGTTAGGTATTTTTTCCAACAGTTTAATCTGTCGTGTGTAAATGAAATAATAATAATAATAAATTTCTAACTTAAGCAGAAGATCACAAATTCCAATTTGGAGTGGTGCATGGGAGTTGATTAAATTGACTCTAGTACTTGACTAAGACTTAATTTATCAAACCCTGAGAGATGAACTGCAAAGTCAACCCCTTACAAGATTTGAATTCAAAAGAAGGGACTTAACTAGATAACTGCCAGGAGTATTGTTTGTTGTCCTACTGTTTCTGCCAATCAATACCCTCAATAATAATAATAATAATAATAATAATAATAATAATAATAATAATAATAATAATAATAATAATTGTTTCTGATTTAGGCACAAGCCAGCAGTTTTGAAGGGAGGGAGACTAGTCAGTTATATCAAACCCAATCGATATAATCAGCTGGTACTTTATTTCATCGACCTTGGAGGAAAGAAAGGCAAAGTTGACTCCAGTGGGATTTGAACTCAGAGCATAGAGAATCGGAAAAAAATACATTTTATCCAACACTCTAACAATTCTACCAGCTTGCCACCTTTGCCTAAAATAATAATAATAATAATAATAATAATGATTGTTATTATTATTAGTAGTAGTATTATAATCAGATTCCATATTTCTATCTGGATTCGGTACAGCATCTCTTTGTAAAGACATCAACAAGTTGTTGTTGTTGTTGTTGTTAAGTGGAGACACAGTAGTCCCATCATAATAGCAATGTTTAAATGTTGCCAAACCATTCTTATAGGACATCCGAATGAACAAGGTTGGTTTTCTTGACAACGTGCATCTCAATATTCATGATAGAAACAAGGAAAATACTGATGTTAACTGTTCAAATCAGAAACAAAACAAATAATATTGATAATAATAATTTCTAATAAAGGCACAAGGCCAGCAACTTCATAAGTACCAGTATTTAACTGGTACTTATTTTATCAACCCCGAAAGAATGAAAAGCAAAGTCAACCTTGGTGGAATTTGAACTCCAAACATCATCAAGATGGATGAAATCCCACTAAGCATTTTGCCCAGCATTTCAACAATTCTGCCAGCCTGCCGCCTTTATAATAATAATAATAATAATAATAATAATAATAATAATAATAATAATAATAATAATAATAATAATCCTTTCTACTATAGACACAAGACTTGAAATTTTGTGGGAAGGGGGCTAGTCGATTACATCAACCCCAGTGCATAACTGGTACTTATTGATCCTGAGAGGATGAAAGGCAAAGTCAACCTTGGCGGAATTTGAACCCAGAACGTAAAAATAGACAAAATTCCGTGAAACATTTTGCCCAGCATGCTAACGATTCTGCCAGTTTGCCGCCTCAATAATAATAATAATAATAATAACAATAATAATAATAATAATAATAAAAATAATAATAACAATAATAGGTCATGCTTATCCACCCTTTCGCATGTACCATAATTGGTGTTGAAGAAAAGACATCAAGTCGTTAAAAAAAAAAAAAGATTGTTACTTTGGTACATGATATCTCTGGAAAGTTGCTATGGTGACAGTCATTGGAAAAAAAGAAACATGTTCAGTAAAATGGTAATGATGTTAATGATAATTGATAATGACTGATGGTGATGATGATGACAATGCTGATGAAAATGATAACAATGATGATGTGTTGTGTGGTGTGAGGGACAATTCCAAATGATTCATTGTTCAGCTGTAAAATTTGTACAAACTAAGGCAAGGGAAAAAATATGTCGTGGTTTATATTTGAAAATTATCTACGATAGATTATTGGTTGTTGAGATTGTTCTTGTTGTAACCTTGCAGCCAAATCTTGTAAGAAAATGGTGAGGGCGGATTTCTGAGTGTGATTTGACAGAAAGGTTAGAATTTCTTTGTTTTTTTTTTTTCTTTTGAAATGTTGTAAAGACTAAAAACATCCACAATGGGTCAATCTGTGGCAAGGAGTTTATCAACCCAAAATGGTACAAAGACCCATTTAAATGGTTTAATCAATTTTTTTTTCTTTTTCTTTTTCTTCAATACAACCATCTGGCTTTAACTTGGTTTAAAATTCTTTGGTTTGTTTGGGCAAGACAGTTTTCCACCCCTTGCTGCTTGGTGTGTGTGTGTGTGTGTGTGTGTGTGTGAGCACATTGTTGCTCTTTCTGCTGATAAAATTGTTGCTGCTGTTCCTGTTTTTGTTGTTACATATTGTTGAAGAAGTAGATGTTGAAGATGGCTTTCGTTCGCTACTTGGTTGCTGTTTGCTATTATGGTGAGCAACTCTGAAAAATTGAGCTGGTTAAAAAAAAGAGTTTGTTAGCCTCACATCGGGCCTGATCAGCAGACCTATTAATTATGTTAAAGCCAAAGGCATTCCAGCCATGACCATCTCACAGTTTTTGCTTCAGACACAGAATATCTAGGAGTGGGTAGAATAGGAGTTTACATATTTCTTCCAACCATTTTTTGGCAAATGCCATTATTGTTTTTTTCCATTTCCTTCTTGTTTGTAGTTGTCTTTTTTGTTGTTGTTGTTGTTGTAGAGCCAGCAAGCATCCAGCAGAGCAGGAACCAACTGCACACCAATTCGGTGAGGAAGGGGGAGCAGCAAATCGGTGTATGATGTGATGCTAGCTTTATAGAGACAAAGCTGCTTACTCTCCATTGATGATACATGGTAAAAGAAAAACAGAAATATTACCCCTAAAAAAACATCCAAATAGCCCTTAAATCTTGAAGTCCTCCCTTAGAGCCATATTTGTCAATGTCTTCTTGATGCGTAGAGCTGTAAGGCGAGCAGCAGCACTGTGGTACCAGCATTCTTTCATCAGTCGAGCCATGTGACTGGCAGTCTGTGAATAAAAATAGAGGAAAATAGAATTAAAATAACAAAGAAAGACTTAGTTAATTGACCATTTGGCATTCAGATTGTTCCGTTAAATGTAATGCTTATTTATTCAGATTGCTTCAAATTAATCATGCATTACCTCATAGCTTTAAGATTTCAGTATGATTATTCATATTTAGAATGAAATTATAGGGTGGGTGTGAAAGTCCAGATCTGGCTTGTTTGAACATAAAACAAGTAGGATATTCAAGCCAGATATGACTAGTTTAAATCCTAAAGGGTTAAATAGTAACTAATTTAGCATAAAGATATGCTGGTGGTACTAATTATCTCTGAGGAACAGCCAATATATAGCAAAAAGTTTCTTCTGAGAGATTAATGATGAATATTAGTTTTCTTTCTATAAAGTCTCTTGGTTCACAGAGAAATCACTGAAGTCGTTCTGTCGGTTATTGCATCTAAGTCCACCTGGCAGATCCCATGCTTCTCCAGACTATAACCTTCTAAACATAGTTACAACATTACTTATTATGGTAATTTGTTAATATGGCCAGTTCTACTGAAGAAGATTCAGTATGGACATACAATCATCAAGTGGTAACATAAACAGTCCTCACCTCGTTTGTGTGCCATCTATTAGGTATGGTTGGGCGGAGTCGTTCAACACAAACCACTTTCCTCATGTCCTCAAGGGTTGGGTCCGATGGCACCATGTCATAGAATGGCAGCTCATATTCTTCATATGATGAATAATAATCTGAAAAACACAAATTTAAACAACAGTTTATCTTTTCTTTTTATCCATTCCTTGTTTCAATCATTAGACTGCAGCCATGCTAGCGTACCACCTTGAAGAATTTTAATCAAATAAATTGACCCCCGGTATTTATTTTTATGCCTGGTATTTATTTTATCACACTCTATTGCCAAACAGCTAAGTTATGTGGACGTAAACACATCAACATCAGTTGTCAAGCAGTGGTGGGGGACAAACTCAGACACACACAAACACATATACAACAGGCTTCTTTCAGTTTCCATCTACCAAATCCACTGACAGAGCTTTAGTCAGACCGAGGCTACAGCAGAAGACACATGTCCAAGGTTCTACACAGTGGGACTGAACCTAGAACCATGTGTTTGAGAAACAAGCTTCTTGCCACACAGCCACACCTGCACTTGTTCTCCATAAAATCAAATAAGAAGAACAAAATGGCTTTTGGGGAGAGGGGGAGAGTTTTGTATGGAAAAAGTAGTGATGGTGGTTGGATTTTCAATGTGAAAGTCAGTGTTGTTGTTGTTGTTGATTAGGCTTGGATCAGTCCTGATTGGACAGATCTATGATCAAAAATGTTTTACCTTGTGACCAACATGTCATTTTGTGTATGTTCACAACTGTAATGACCAATATGTCTTGAATGGTTTAAACTTTAGAAACTGAAGGGCAGCAAACATGAGCTTTCTCAGGGCCTTCAGGGTTGGAGAGAAAAAAAAGTAAGTGGGAGCATATCCTCAGGGCAGAGAACAGCTTCCAATGCTTGCAACAGGGTGACCTCTGCAAAGAGTATCCATGGGTCAGGTTAATAACATGAGTAGGCCTTGGATTAAGGGCAGGGGAGGGTGAATGTGTATGGCATTAAGTTTTGTAAACAACGACTTGTTCTAAACACTCTCATGATTTGACAAAGATTTAGCTATTATTTCTAGCAAGCTGAGTGGCTACATAGAGGACCGTTTGTGCTTTGTAGCTTTGGTTGAAATATCAATGGTGGTGGTGGTGGTGGTGGTGGAGGAGAATGTTGTATTCTGCAACACAGAGAAGGTTTGTATGAAGTTGTAGGTGAGAGTGTGTAGAGAGATTTATGATAATGCATCTAATAATGTGAGAGAAAGAGGAGGAGTGAAAGTGAATAGGGGGGGGAAAAGAGAGTGAGAGAGAGGGTGTTGCATTAATGGACAAACAGAAAAAGAGGGGAACTGAGAAGAAAGAGAAGAGGAGGTAAAGAAAGAAACAGAGAGTGGTGCAGAGAAAAAGAGAGAATGAGTAGGGGTGAGAGTGAGAGAAAGATAGAGAAAAGTTGAGAGAAGTGGAAAAAGATAAAGCAAGACTTGGTAGAGAGAGAGAGTGAGAAGGTGGGGGGGGTAAAAAAGAAGAGGTGGTCAGGAAGAGATTAATGTGAAGAATTTTCACAATACTTACTAAACCCATTGCACCGTCTTGCAGTTTCCCACAAAACCAAACCATAGGAATAAACATCAGCTCGTTTAAATGAATCAAATTGATTAACATTTATCGTTTCATCCAGCGCTTCTGGTGCCATATAACGCTTAGTTCCAACCCGTGTGTTGTGGGGTATATCAATCTTGTCGGTCTCTGAATCATGTCGCACAGCCAAACCTATCAGCAAGAAAGAAAATTTAAGGTACTTGTCATTGTGCATATGTGTGGTGGTGGTGGTGGTGGTGGTGGGCTCTTTACTGGAGTTGGCACCTCAAATCCAGTTACTTAAATTTCATAATCTCAATCGTGAGACTGGAAATGAAATGAAAGAAAATTCTACCTTAGTGGCACACTACCTTCATTTCTCCCTTAACTATTTCCCCCTCCTTCCTTCCTGTCTTATGACTTGATCTCACAATCCCACACACATCTTCCACTCACTTCGGGCTGTCTTTTAAGTAAACAATGCACAAAGTAAAATGGATGTAAAATGATGTATATCTACCAATATAACTATAATTATCACTGGAAAATACCCAAACGGATTCTATACATGGATATTTACTTTTGGAATGGAACTATACTCCAAGTACTTTTTCTTCTTTGTTTTTTCTTCTCCGCATCGCTCTCATTTCTTACTGCAAAATCTCCTCATACAGATTTAATAATCCTTAACTTCTACTATCACCGTCTCCGATGAAGGGATACATTGAATTTTCCCTGAAACAGTTGTAAGACATTCTACATAAAATATAAATTTATTTATGCCACTGGTCTCTTTATCTTATTCTTTATATATATATATATATATATATATATATATATATATATATATATATATATTCATTTATTTTACAATTGTTTTTTTTGTTTCATGCCAGCATGGGTTGGATGAATACAAATCATTAAGGCATTTATTTTACAGCCAGGTGCTCTTCCAATCATTAACCCCTCCCAGTTTTCCAAGGCAGTATCCTTTGTAGTGGTGATTCAAAAACCAAACTGCTCAGTAATTGCTCAGATGCCACAACCAAACCACAATAGTTTCACATGATTGGTTTATTAAGCAGCCAATCAGCATGAAGCTATTGTATGATTCAATCTAATTGAATCTCCTTCTTGTACTCTATAAAAGCTACTTTTGGCAATAATTAATCAAAGAGTGTTGAAAGGTGACTAAGCAATATGCATCTCCTCTCTTGCCAACAGATGCATTATTTTACAGCGAGATGCTCTTCCTATCACTAACCCCTCCCTGTTTTCCAAGGCAAGCAACCAAGAAGATGGGCTAAGACAACCCAAGAAGATGGCTAAGCCAGGTGGTGCAGACAAATGACCAGAAACCTCCATCACCATGAATATAGCACAATTGTTTCCAGTTATGTTGAACAAGCTGCATGTTGCCACACCAATAGCATGTTGTAAGCTCGGATAAATATCTCTCTCCCAGTCTGTAATTATTGTTGTTAACTGTAAAAGACCAATGCAATTTGTCTTATGTACAGCAATAAATTCTTCTGTTAAATGTCTGCAGATGTGGTTCAGTTACTTTTCATGCAGCCAAGAAGTATGCTTTCATTCATTAACTTAACCAGCTATTATAGCAGCATTGACGAAACATCAGATGACGTCTGATGACACAGGCTCCCAACAACCCCCAACAGGAATGAGGTGATGAAAGGGTTTATAATGACAAAGTTAATTTACTAAATTTTACATTATTTTCAAAACTGAGACAAAGGTAGTTTATGTCAACAGAAACATGGTAACAGAATGGTTAAAATTAATTTGTCAAGATAGCAATACTTACCTAAATCAGCAATACAACAGGTTATATTTCTTTTTACTAAAATATTCTTACTTTTTAAATCTCGATGGGCAATGGCAGGTTTACCTGGAAAATAAAACAATCCTTAATGATATCAAATGATTCAGGGAAACAATGTGCAATATAGATGAAAAAAAAAGCATCGGAGGGGCAATGCATACCCTGCGAGCAGATAAATTTTTTCACAAGTTATAGTATGGCTTACAATCTGTTGCTTACCCATGCTTTTTAAGTGAACTGAATTTCTTTTTTCCTTTAAGCATCACCATTTTAGGTATTTATACTCCGGTGAAATTAAGAAATTAACTTATAAATAAACAAAACCCTTGAATCCATCACTGTACACACACAGACACAAACAGTTGCATATCTACGTATGTACGCACACATGTATATACACATAGGTACACCATGATTTATACACACGCAGATGAGGGTCGATTCATATGAAAAAGACAGCGAACAAAATATGACCACTTGCTTATTGGGAAATTTGTAAGATTGATTTTAAAATTTTTTTTTTTTTTAAGTATCACCATTATAGGTATTTATACTCTGGTGAAATTAAGAAATCAAGTCATAAATAAATGAAACCCTCGAATCCATCACTGTACACACACACACACACACACACACACACACACACACAGTTGCATATCTATGTATGTATTTATGTATATATATATACGCACACGTATAAGGGAAGAATGCATTGGCTAATTTAGTGTTAGGTAGACTGTGGCTAAAACAAAAATGGAAGGGTCATGGTTGGAATGCCTCTGATTATAGGTCTGTTCAATCAGGGCTGACTTGGAGATCGACAATAATACTTCTAATATGTAAATGTCTAAATTTAGAAAAAAAATGTTTTTTAATTTCATTTAGAATATCCTATGACTGGTGGATAGCAGAATCAGAAGAGTGTATCCAAACACCTTGTGGTATTTGCTTAGGTCCCGTTAATACATTCTGGCCCACTTTGCCTTTTGTCTTTCCAATAAAATATGTTTCTGACTAAAATAAATACCAGCAGTACTCCAGCATGGTCACAGTCCAATGATTGCTTCCAGTAAAAACAAAATAAAATAATATATATGCTGGAATGGAAAAAATATCTCTATTTCAGAGTTAAAGTTTTCAAATAGGACGGTTGTTGTTTAGCTCTGGTAAAAAAACAAAAACGGGCTAATGGCTGGATGAGTTGCTCAAAGAATTGACGGATCTTTTTTAAAACGAGGGCCACATTTTTCATTAATGTTTTACGTAGTGTTTTTGGTACCAAAAGACTTTCAAACTTCGTATACTTATCTATTTTGTGTTATAGAACAGAAAAATATTTTTGTATTCGAATTTATTTCATGTAAAAAATTGTCTTATTTCGATAATTTCAACCAATCACTGACGTCCATTCAGCCGATATACATTAAGTGCCGACTACATAAACAAACGATTCTTTGTTTTATTTGCTTTTTTCATTTTAAATTTGCTTTAACCCTAACCCTAACCCTAGGGTTAGGGTTAGGGTTAGAGTTAGGGTTAGGGTTAATTGTTTCAGAATCGTTTGTTTATGTAGTCGGCGCTTAATGTATATCGGCTGAATGGACGTCAGTGATTGGTTGAAATTACAGAAATACGACAACTTTAACATGGAATAATTTATGGATTTCTTTTTTTTTTTAAGAAGACTAAGAGAAAAAGATGTTTTATATGACACATTCTACCAGTGTTCCAAGTTTCAAAGTGTTTCGTTAATGAAAAATGTGGCCCCCGTTTTAAAAAAGATCCGAATTGACTTCTAAACCATACAAATGTGACTGACTGAGTTCTGTAGAAGGAAGCACTTTGTTGATGGTAAAAATGGATGAATTTACAATATCTTGGCTTCGTAGATGCCCACCTCAACTGACAAACCTCTGTGAAAGTTATGAAACACTAATAAAATTAATTACCAATTTCAAGCAGAGGTGTAGAATACACACCTCATCCCTTTTCGCTTTTTTCCTCTACAGATTCCAACTTGGGGTAGGAAGGGTGGTAAATTTTGTAAAAAAAAAATTGCTATTTCAGAAAAAGATTTTCTCATCAGGAGGGAGTGGAGTTAAATTTTGAAATGAAGAAGAAAGAAAAAAAGGCAAAATGAGGTGGGGTGCGTATTTTTATCCCTCCACCCAGTTTCAGATATCAGTGTAATTCACACTTACCTTGTACCCCTAATATCTGCATATGCAAATGAGCCAAACCACAAGCAATTGAAAGAGCTATTTTGATCAAATCTTGTTTTGTAATAACATTCTTGTTTAAAAAATCATAAAGTGAACCATTTTCGTGATAATCAGTAACCAGCCACAACTGAGTCCAGGTACCATCATCTGAAAAAAAGAAAATGTTTTTCGTTTTAATATCAGATTGAGAAATTTATTTACAACAGCATTCTGTAGCACTGGTAAAAGGCTACAAAGTTGTAAAGGAGCTGTCTATTATTGATCTGAACCTAGAAATGAGTGTATTTTATTAATATTGGAAGAAAGGTAAAGTTAGAATGTAAGCGAGGAGGACACACAGTTTTAATTATTATATTTTCGCTTCTTTTTTTTTTTTTACATCGCTTTTCCGTGGCTGCATGGATTTTTATAAGACTGTACGCTTCGATGCTTTTCTTACTGTTAATTAATTCACTCGTGAAGTAGAAGCTGTTCTTCTTAAGAAATACTGGTTCATACAGAGTTATGTCCCTTACTCAAGGCAGAATTATGATAGAAATAAGCATCTCACGAGCAACCTAACGCAATCTCAGGGCAATTGTGTCAATAATGATAATTTTTCATTGTGGCACGATGCCAGTAATTTTTGAGGGAGCAGGTTAGTCAGTTCAGTCGACCCTAGCATTTGACTAGTATTTTATTTTATCGATCCTAAAAGGATGAAAGGCAAAGTTGATCTTGACAAGATTTGAACTCTCAATGTAAAACCATAACTACCTCAGGGCATTTTCATGCCAACTTCCACCAATTTATTGTACCAATAATCTTACTATAATGGGCATTATGTCTGTCTGTTTGTCTGTTCTCTCTTCACGCTCAAACGGCTGAACCAATGGTCGCAATGTTTTTCGGGATTACAAAGGAGGTAATCAGAAAGGTTTTTAGCAGGAAAAAAAAATGTGAAAAAGTATGATTATTTAGTGGATATTGAATTTTGTATTAATAAATCATCTTTGGGGGGGGGGGTTAAAATTTCCACCCCCATCCCTATATAGTTCATAAATTTAGAGGGTTTAAATTTGTGATACTATCCCTTTATTTCCTATTGTAAATGGGCAGATTTGCTATCTTACTATAATGGGTGTATGTCTGTCTCTTTGTTTGTTCCCTCTCCATGGCCAGACAGCTGGACCAAGGGTTACAATATTTTTCAGGATTACAAAGACGTTCATGAAGAAGGTTTTTAGCATTCAAAAATCAGAAAGTATGATTATTTCATGGAGATCGATTTTTGAATTGATAAACCACCTTTGCATTTTCATTAAAATGGTACCAGAACATCCAGACATTATTCGCATAGAACAGTGGGAGGTAAGTCTTAGTTTGATTTTTTGCAATCCTAAAGATTCCGCTCACGCATTCACAGCAAACAAGGCACAGGGCCAGACTTTAGATCATGTAGGAGTATTTTTACTCAGTCCGATGTTTACACACAGCCAGTCATACATCGCTATGAGTAGAGCAACAGCATCATCATCATCATCATCATCGTTTAACGTCCACTTTCCATGCTGGCATGGGTTGGATGGTTTCACTGAGGGCTGGCAAGAGAGAAGGCTGTACCAGGCTCCAATATGATCTGGCATGGTTTCACTCATTAGACTGTGGCCATGCTGGGACACTGCCTTGAAGAATTTTAGGTGGACAAAACAATTTAAATGAAATAAATGATAATATATTTCGGAAGTGAATCTAACGGTTTTTGTGTGTTATTTTAAATGGCTTATAAACACCTTCCACGCTACAATGATAATATATTTATTCAGTTAAACATTAGTGAGATTAAATATTTTTCAGTGATTAGTAAACTCCACAGTAGTTGTTGATAGCTTTTGTTACCTAGGCAACCTAGTGGCAGATGATGCTCTAACACCATAGTAACCACCATAAGATTAGGATGGAAAATTTCAGGGAGCGATTAAATTCTGATGTCATCATCATTTAACATCCGTTGTCCATGCTGGCATGGGTTAGACAGTTTGGTCAGGGTTGGTAAGGTGAGGGGGCTGGTTTCTATGGCTGGATGCCCTTCCTAATACCAACCACTCCCAAGAGTGTAACAGATGCTTTTATGCACCACCAGCACAGGTTAACAGTTGCATAACACCAATATCTACCACGACTACAATTTCACTTGGCTTGATAGATCTTCCTTCTCAAGCACAGCAAATTGTCAAAGTTCTGTCATTTGTTATTGCCCCCATGAGGCCCAGCACTTGAAAAGTGCTTTTTACATGCCACCAGCATGGGTGCTAGTTCCAAGACAGCAGCATGGCTGCCAGTTACACAACACCAGCATTGGCCACATTGCTGCTTAAAAATTTTTTTTTTTTTTTTAAAGGGATATTTTTAAAGAATTTCTTAAGCTGCCACTGAGACTGAACCAATATTTACTTTACCAAAATCCAGTTTCTTACCCTTATTATCAGCTCCAACAAAACCAAGAATGTTCTCATGACGAAGCATCACTGTTTGGTAAATTTCAGCCTCACGAAACCACGAACGTTCATCTCGTGAGGAGAAGATCTTCACCGCCACCGACTCCCCT
Source organism: Octopus bimaculoides (assembly GCF_046866305.1). Lineage (NCBI taxonomy): Eukaryota > Metazoa > Mollusca > Cephalopoda > Octopoda > Octopodidae > Octopus > Octopus bimaculoides. The sequence goes on from NC_142937.1 coordinate 31,129,329, forward strand.
CGCCACTGTCCCCGCCACACTTCACCATAACGGCCTTTTCCAATAATCTCTATTAGCCGTATCTGTCTTGCTATGGTTCGTTGAACAAGGAGAGGAAGACCTGCAACAAGAAGAGAAGATTGCATCGTGACACAACTGACAGATAAGGGTTGTTCATACTGACACACAAAGTTTTGTGGAGAAACAGGATGGGATAGATTGGATTGACACCAGTATATAACTGTTAGTGAAGGTATGTGGTCAAGTGGTTAGGGGTATTCAGATCATGACCGTAAGGTCGTGAGTTCAGTTCCTAGCAGCATGCCGAGTCCATTTTCACATTGCTCCAGTCCACACAGATGGCAAAAATGAGTTGTACCTGTAATTCAAAGAGTCAGCCTTGTCACGCTGTATCACACTGAATCTCCTTGAGAACTATGTTATGGGCATGCGTGTCTATGGAGTACTCAGCCACTTGCACGTTAATTTCATGAGTGGGCTGTTCTGTTGATCAAATCAACTGGAACCTTTGTCATCATAACCAGTGCCAGTTTGTTTGTTTTTATCATACAAGAGACAAGCCAACAGTTTCATCACTCGGACACAGCACACTGACATAGAAGCTATTACCTGTCCAGTATTGCTTGCCAAATGACCAAAGAACTCTATAGCAGAAATACTGGGAGTTGCCAAAAAATTAACACCACCTTTTAAATTTTGGTCAATTGAAATTTCAGAAAGTTCTCTCTCTCTCTCTCTCTCTCATCCCTTGTGAGACTTCATCAACACAAAATAATTTTCTTCTCATTCTAGCTACAATTTCAACTGATTAAAAATTATTTTGCACTTATCACCTATATATAGCAACATGCATGGGAAGGTATGTGGCTTAGTGGTTAGGGCATTCGGCTCACGATTGTAAGGTCGTGATTTCAATTCCCAGCGATGTGTTGTGTCCTTTAGCAAGACACTTTATTTCACGTTGCTCCAGTCCACTCAGCTGGCAAAAATGAGTAGTACCTGAATTTCAAAGGGCCAGCCTTGTCACACTGTGTCACGTTGAATCTCCCTGAGAATTACGTTAAGAGTACACGTACGTGTCTGTGGAGTGCTCAGCCACTTGCACATTAATTTCACGAGCAAGCAGTTCCCTCGTAGCCGACGGAGTGCTCCCTATAGCAACATGCACTTAACTATTTGTTCAACATGCTGAAGTCATACAACCACCAACTTCATCATCATCATCTTTTATACATCTGCCTTTTCTATGATAGCAAACAAAACTTGCTGAGGCAGTTTTATGTCACTACCAAATCGGTTATACTTCTACAATACACAACATATTCTAAGAATTTTCTCATAAAATTCCTAATAATATATAATTAAAAAAATGTAAGTTTCTCTTTAAACATTAAATAGTTGTAAGGGTCCAGTAGAGTAAAATAAGGATCAAAGAGATCCATAGGTATAATATGGTTGAGAATCACTGGTCTAAATGGGGTCAAGGTTTTCCATCTTTTCAGGATGTACACAATATCAACACACAACCGGGAAGGTAGAGACACACATAACACTCACACATAAACACAAACACACACATAAACACACTCACACATAACACTCACACACAAACACACTCATACACAAACACACTCACTATGGCTTTCCAAACCGTTTCTGCCAACCATTTCCAGTTTCAAGGCTATAATAGGAGACCCTTGTCCATAGTGCCACATGATGGGAATGAACCTGGAACCAGATGCTGGCAAAGCAAACTTCTTAGCCACGTGACAATGCCTGCTGCCTATCCTTACACACACGCAAATACATATATTACACACAAACATACACACTACACAAACAATTACATATACATGTGACACACACAGACACACCAAAACTACAAATTACATCATCATCATTTAACATCCATTCTCCATGCTGGCATGGGTTGGACAGTTTGACCGGAACTGCACCAAGCGCCAAATGTCAGTTACAGCATGGATTCTACAGCTGGATGTGGTGGTGGTGGTGTTTGTAGAGGGTACACATACACAAATAGCAATAATGATAATGCTGATGATAATGATAATGATGACTATCATCACCATCAGCATTATCATAAATACTATCAACAAAGAAAAACAAAACATCAAAAATGTCCAAACTGACCTGAACCAGAACCAGAAGGGGACCAGTCTTCAATAAGACTGCGCAGACTGCCACATTGCATGGCCTGGAAGCGGTCAACTGTGGAGTTAGCAGGCAAGTAGATCTGTGACCGGCGTTGGCAGAAGTAGATGAATGCAATAAGCAGCAACAGAAGGATCACTCCAACACATATTGTGATGACTACGGTATTAGTTAGGTCCATTCCTTCAGATCCTCCTCTTGCTGAAACAAACAAGTAAAATTTTGATTTCAAATTTTGGCGCAAGGCAGGGGTCGATTACACTGGTACTTACTTTATCAACCCTGAAATGATGAAAGGTAAAGTCAAACCTCTGCAGAATTTGAACTCGGAACATAAGGAGAGTTGAAATGTTGCTAAGTATTGTGCCCAGTATGCTAACAATTCTGAAAGCTTGCCGACTTCAGTAAAATATTAGTTGAAGAAATGTATTAGGTTGTCAAGAAAGGTCTTGCGGTTTTTAACCTTTAAATTCAGATGCACATATCTCGGCTCAAAGAAAACTTTATTAATCGAAATAAACACTATCAGAATCAACACACTTTTGCCAACATGAAACAAGTTTATTTATGCCAGTAACATAAAAATCCTGCGTTCTGGTGGTAATGAAGTCATTGAAGGTGTGTTTGGCATCGTCTTGGCTTTTGAAGCATTTCCCACGCAGGAAGTTGTCGAGATGCTTAAAAAAGTGGTAGTCAGTAGGCGAGAGGTCTGGCGAACGAGGCAGAGTTTTATAGCCCAATTCGTTCAACTTCTGCAGGGTCAGTTGTATGACATGCGGCCGAGCATTGTCGTGGAGAAGAATTGGTCCTTTTCTATTGACCAATGCTGGCTGTTGTTGTCAGAGTTTCTTATGCATTTCAAGATTCTCGTCACCGCTATGAAATTTCTTGAACCACCATTGCACTGTACGTTCATTAGTGGTTCCTGGGCCAAATGCATCATTGATATCGTGAGCTGTTTCAGCAGCTTCTCGGCCTAGCTTGAACTGGAATAAGAAAATTGTGCAAATTTGCTTTTTGTTCATGTTGTATTCAACGTTCCGGAAAAAAATGGCCTAATTATTCAAAAAGAAAAAGAGTAACACGATTGGATAGAGCGAAAAACGGGCTTTAAAATGATATATAAAGTCAAAGTAATTTAACGAAAATTAATTTGAAAATACATCATTTAAAACCAAAATTAAAAATTCCGCAGGAACTTTCTTGACAACCTAATAGATGGCAACTATTTATATAAGAGCTATGTGGCTGTAGTGTGGGCCTACATGTATCTATATATGTGTTTGTGTGTGTGTGTGTGTGTGTGTTCCTCTAATGTTGTAAAGTATACATTGAGGAGACAGATGAGAGCTATCTATATAAGAATTATGTGACCGCATGTGTGTCTACATGCACTTGTGTGGTGGTGGTGGTGGTGGTGGTGGTGGTGCTGAGGAGAGCAGAGGCCAGGTGGGCAAGCCACTTTGTTTGAATGTCTGACACGCATCTCCACAAGAGACTGTGGAAGATATGTGCATGCAAGGTGGGCAGAAAAAGTTCTTTAAGGATACACTCAAAGTCTCAGTAAAGAGCTTTGGGATCAATCGCGACACCTGGACAAAGCAGGCACATAACCACCCTACCTGGCAAAGCTGTACCACCAGAGGTTCCACCTCCAACAAACAAAATAGGAGTGCAGGTTGCAGAAGCACAAAGAAAACATGAACTGCACAAATCCAGAGCCAACTCCTTGCCTTCCATCGCAGCAGGCCACCAGTGCCTGAACTGTAGTAGAGCCTTCCTGGCATGCATTGGACTGAGTGGCCACAGCCAAACACACTATGCTCTGTCTTCTACAATGTGATATTTTTGGTCATCATTGACAACAACAGATAAACTAATTAAATTAATTAATGTGTGCATGTGTGTATATTCATCTGATGCTGTCATGCATGCATGGCTGTTAAATAGGAGAAACAGTTAAATTTGTAATGTCTATATGCCTACTATGTAGGTTTGCATATATATATATATATATATATATATATATATATATATATTATGGAGATGTACTTGCATAGCAAATGACCTGATCTGATATTGTGTGCTGAAACAAAAACAATTGCAGCATGGGAGGTGTTTATAAGCCATTTAAAAACACACAAAAGCCGTTAGATTCACTTCAACATTTAAATTTAATTTGCCAAAATATTTTCATCACTTTGAAGCTGCAAAATTCTGTGTTGCAGCACGGAATTTTGTCAGTGAACAGGTTGTGATCTCAAAGCGACAAAAATATTTTGACAAATTAAATTTAAATGTTGAAATGAATCTAACAGTTTTTGTGTGTTTTTAAATGGCTTATAAACACCTTCCAAGCTGCAAGTAAAAAAACATTCTGTGAATAAACTGTCCAAGAATATTTCAAGATCTGACAATACTTACATGGATCTGGTTTGTATGGTTCAAGAACAGGGTGGAGTTTTTTGTTGCAAAACGCAGAGTCCGAGCAACAAGATATGTTCCAGTCATACTTTCGTACATTACTGTTCTCACAGAAAAACGGCCGATCTTTGGGCACTGGCTTATGATGGCAACTAAACAAAAGAAGGAAAGTACTCAATATACAAGAGACAGACAGATAAAGAAGGGAATATAAGCAAGAAAGAGAGAATTGAGGAGCACGCTTAACTGTTTAGCATTCAGTTTACTCTCTCAAATGTAATGCTGATTTATTCCTATTCTTTTGAATTAGCCATGGATTATCTTAGAACTTTGAGATTTCAATGATGTGATTGTATTGTTTTAGAATGACATTGTTGGGTAGGTGTGAGAGGCCAGAACTGGTTGGTTTGAACATAAAACAAGTATTTGGCCCGCATGTGGACTGCTTTAAATGCAAACAGATTAATCAAGAAACTGTTTTCAAAACTCTATTAAATACACAGATGTGTGCACACACATGCACACACATGTGCATACATGCACATACACATATATAAAGTTACATATAATGTAATTTTAACCTTACAGTGCCTGTAAGGTTATATTCTTTGATTACCGACCTTAGAAACTCACAAATTAAAAAATCTGACACAACCATAAATTTGGTGCAACTGTTTAGCCCCAGGTCAGCCCTAATCGATCTGACCTGTGATTAAAGGTATTCCAACCATAACTACTCCATCATGATACAAAGCAGGAACTATACTACCACAGAGGTCACTCTCACATTGTCCACAACTAGTCTAAACTTATTATTTCTATTATATAACCTGCCTACTACAAATACTTTATCTCCCTATTTCTCTGCCAACAACATATCTACTCTAGTCATAAATAGTTAGTCTCCTGCCTGGGCTTGTTTTCACCACCTCTGTCAATGTATAGTGCAATTAATTTACTTCTGTTGTTGTTGTTGGTGGTGGTGGTGGTGGCATTCTACCTGTATAAGATAAGGACTAACAAAACACAAACATGTCTATATAAGTAAAATTGGCATTTCGTTGGTTACAATAGTGAGTGTTCCAGTTGATCTGGTCGACAAAACAGACTGCTTGTGAAATTACCATGTAAGTGGCTGAGTACTCCACAGACATATATACCTTTAACGTAGTTCTCAGGGAGGCTAGGCTGGCCCTTTAAAATGCAGGTACAACACATTTTTGCCAGCTGAGTGGACTGGAACAATCTGAAATAAAGTGTCTTGTCCAAGGACACAATGTATTGCCAGGTATTGAACTCATGACCTTATGATTTTGAGCTGAATACTCTAACCACTTAAGCATGTGCCTTCGCTATTTATAGTACTAAACTCACTCCCCTTCTCTATTCTATATTTGATTAATTATAATTTCTGTTCAAAGGTTACCCACCCCACCGCTTGCTTCATCAGAATTACGAATTAGCATAATGACATGTTATCATTACTAATCAACATGTAAATTTCAGCAATTAAAACTTTTTGGCTCACTACATTATCTCTGTTAACACCTGCTTCACTCTCTCTCTCTCTCTCTCTCTCTCTGTTGTGTTAGCTTCCATTTTGCCAGTCTTGTTTGGATTAGATAAGGTTTTGCAGAGACAGAAATGTCTATGGCTGGATGCTCTTCCTCACCGGTTTCCATGCAAGACAATACCCCACCCCCACCCTACCGTATGACAAACTGCCTGGATGTGCATACAGGAATGACTGCAAACAATACCATTTGTAGGAATCGTGGCGCTTTGTCACCATTCATGCCCAGATTAGAAGGGATATGCACTCAGTCACACACGCATGTCTGTATGGGACCAATGCAGGTGTTGTTTTCGTGCTGGTTGTGCTGAATAAAAAGCAAACATATTGGCACCACATAAAAAGCACTTGTACTGAAGCTGCACTTAAAAGCACCTGGTACACTCATTAGGAAGAGCATCCATCATTAGAAACCATGCCAAAGCAGACAACTAGAGAATGGTGCAGCCCACCAGCTTGCCACCTCCTGTCAAACCATCCAACCCCATCAAATGACATTATTTCATTTCAAGAAATAAATCTTTCAAAAATGATGCTGTCTATTTACTTCTGAGCCGTCTATGTATATATTACAGGTTTTTCCCAGTTTCTGCTGACCAAGTTTCATTCCGAAAGCACTGGTCAACCCACAGCTAGAGTGCAGGATACCAGTCAAACCCCTAAGCATGTGGTTCCAAAGTGAAACACTTAAACACACAGCTATATCTGGACCTTTGAGCCATGCATGAGCAGTGATAACCAACAGTTTCTCAACTGTATTTATTCAAGGGACAAAAATAAATTCTGCAGGCACAGATGCATATGCGAAAATATAGATATGCACCTGTATGTACATTGACGTATCAGAATGTATTTAGTAAAACTAAGTACTAGTGTCAATATGATAGACTAAAACCCTTCGAGGGAGTGCCCCAGCATGGCCACAGTCAAGTAGACCCAGGAAGATATGGGATGAGGTGATGAAGCATGACCTTCGAACATTGGGCCTCACAGAGGCAATGACGAAAGACCGAGACCTCTGGAGATATGCTGTGATTGAGAAGACTCAGCAAGTAAAGTGAGATCACAGCTGTAACCTACACCAGTGTCACATAACCAGCCCATTTTAAAAGTACCTTTGGATCGTCGAGTGACATGCCATGCTTGAGGAGACCTATTGAGCCAAGTAAATCAAAATCAAATCAAATGACTGGCTCTCATGCTGGTGCCATGCAATAAGCACCATACATGCATGGGTCGTTGCCAGTGCCAACTGTCTGGCTCCCCGTGCTGATGGCCTGTAAAAAGCACCATCTGAATGTGTTCGATGCCAGTTCCCTCCGCTCCGACTGGCTCCTTTTTAATTGTTTATTTTAATACAAAATAAAAATTGTTCAAATATAAAACAGCATGTGTAGATAATGTTGAAATGCCTGTCAAAGTAAAACTAAAGTCTGTCTCAGCTGATACTGTGAGACTGGACGAATGTAAACAAATGAGTTTATCAATTCTGTGGACAGAAAAAGAAAAAAAAGGTATCTATAGAAGAGATAACAACAGGTATTTGTTCAAAGTCTCATGATGTCAACTAAAAAACATTACAAAATCATGAGGTTTATTTTAATACACATTTAAAATTATGAACTGTGTATGCCAGTACCCACTGACTGGCCCCCGTGCCGGTGGCATGTAAAAAGCACTATCCGAATGTGATCAATGCCAGGCCCACCTGACTGGCTCCTGGGCTTGTGGCACATAAAAAGCACCCACTACATGCTTAGAGTGGTTGGCGTTAGGAAGGACATCCAGCTGTAGAAACCTTGCCAGATCAGATTGGAGCCTAGTGCAACAACTAGCTCTCCATACCTCAAATTGTCCAACCCATGCCAGCATGGAAAACGGATGTTAAACGATGATGATGTCACTACCAACAGAGACTAAATATCCATGAAATACAGTACTGGCAGCAGATATTTGCAAGGCTGCAATACTTCATAACAAAAGGTGTAAAGAACCCTCTTGATACCATCTCACCTGGTACCACTCCTCGTTCTATGATACAAACTTTCCCTTTTTTTAAGGTGTTCTGAATGAAAACCCACCATAAAAATTTTGTGTTAAGTCTTAAACCCCAGTTTAACAATATCAAAGTTATTTCCTTAAATGTCTAAGCAGCTAAGTATTCCAGGCACCCTTATCACAATTCTTCAAATTATATGTAGAAGCCAGAGAGAATAAAAAGGGATGTCTCCACACACCCACCCATACTGGAGCCTAGTGCAGCTCTCCGGCTTACCAGCCCCAGTCAAACTGTCTTTACCAATGCTAGTATGGAAAAACGGACACTAAATGATGATGACGATGATGATCCTAAAAGACAAAGAAAGTTTATGTCAACCTCAGCAAGATTTGAACTCAGAGCTGGAATGAATACAAAGCAATCTAGCAAACCTTCTAACAATTTTGCAAATTGTTGCCTAGGCTCAAGACTACACTGTAATCATTACAGTATAATGGTATTGTAGTGATACCAAGTGGTGTGGTATGTGACAGGTTGTAAAGTTGCAATGTTGGTTGTTATGGTAACAGCAGTAACATTGCAATGTTATCTGTGAGAGTGAGAACGGCTGTTACATTACAGCTGTAGTAATATGAAAATGACTTAACTACATTGTGGTGGTCATAACAGTTCGGTGAGGGATGAAGTAGGACAAAACCACTGCTGCTTTAATTGTCAGTGTAGTGTCTGTCAGATCACCTGAAGCAAAACTACACTAAAACTACAACAATAGAATACATATTAAGACATACCACATGAATCCAACATCTAAGACATATTACGGCTTTAATTCAGGATTACTCTGCAAATTCTATGAAACTATTGTTAATAAACATCGGTAGATTAATGATACACAAGTAACAGATCAAATGAATAAAAGTAAATTAATTCACAACACTGGACACTCAGGCTGATGTTAGGATCAAGATTTACACTTCTGGTCTTATGATCTGGGCTGATGCAACAAATGTTATGCAGATTTTGGTAATGTATTCAAAGACAGAAATCATTGTTGAGGAGTCCCAACTAACTCAGTCAATGAGAACTGGTTAAATTCTTTGAGTCTGCCTCCTGGATCAATCTTATCAAGTATGCCAAGCTTCTGTATGGTCTAAGATCTAACTGCATACTATATTATACAAAGTCTTGATGCATCCAGTGCAATCTGTGAATACAGTGGTAATGGTGGTGATCTTAATAGAAAAAAACAAAAGCTTGCAATGCCAACAAACGATAGTGATGACAATGATGATCACCATCACCATCATCACAATTGCTGTTTCTTTGTGTTTACTCAGATCTATGTAACTAACTGACCATTTGGCAATTCTATTCTGATTATTTAATATCTGCTAAAAAGAAGAGAAGAGAGAAGACAGAGATAACTTGAGTGCTTGAAGGATTTCAAAACAGATCACTCATTGAAGTTGGACAATAACATCATTACCTTCCGAAATTTACTGAAATTGAACACAGGGTCTGGGTTTTGACCCAAAAGCACAATTCTTAAGTTTGCAGCTAAATCTGACCAACAGTTCAAAAGTTACTGGCAAGGTCATTTTAAGGTCAGCTGTTGACCTTTCATTATTCAGATAACCATAACTTACTCCTGTTGCAGCAGCAGCATAAAATAAAAGTATCCATGTTTGGAAATGGAATGACTCGAAATTCCCAAACTGTCATTAATTTTGATATAAAATGGAAAAAAAAAATTCATTAATAACTGAATGTTTAAGGTAACTATTTGATTTCTTGGTGATTGGATTTTGGTAAAATTCCTTAATGATAAAAATGTTCCCCTAAAAGTTTCCTATTGTAATCAACTTTAAATTTACCGTTTCCTTCCACAAGTCTTGTACTGTCATTATTCCTATTTTGCAAAGCTATAGTGAAAGATTATAGTGTAGATCACGGTGCTTCTAGGCACAAGGCCTGACACTTTGGGGGATGAGGATAGCAGATTTCATTGATCCTGTGGCTCACCTGGGACTTAATTTATCAATCCCTGACAATAATATTGAAGAATTAATCTTTGGCAAGCAACAGTAAGAGACAATTCACAAATGGAAGACAATGAAGATTCACGTGCCTCATCTTAAGTCTTTCCAGTTGTTCAAATATGTCTTCAAAAGGATCTAGACAGTTTTCCAAGGAAAGACATACACTATGAGAAGAGTCTTCCCTACTTGGAAGATAGTCCAATTAAAACAAAGCCACTTTGATACAAATAAAACTAATTAAGTAATAATTATTATCTTCTTTGTTGATAAGCTAATATAATTAAATAAACATTTGCACATTAAATAATACTTAGCATAAACCTATACAGTTCCTCATGCGTCTATTATAGCTCTATTGAATAAATAACAGTCTTTGTAGTTGATATTCCTTAGTGTAGGCCACTAAATAAAACATAAAACATAAAGCAGTGTTTTTCAACCATTTTTTTTTTTTATCTATGGACCCCTTGGATTACTATTTTATTCTGGTGGACCACCACCCACTAGCCATTCAATGTTTAATTTGTTTTCTGTCCATCCACTTGTGTAGGTTTGCAGTTATAGTCTCTAGGAGAACATGATTCAGTGGCCAGAAACATGTTGAACTATGTAAAATGTGAGAGAAAGAAATGCTACTGGGACCTCATGGAGGTAGTGACAGGTGACCAAGACCCTTGGCGATATGCCATGCTTATGTTGACCTGTCAAGCCAAGTGAGATTATAGCCGTGGCCAATGCCAGTATCAGGTCAATGGCATCCATGATGGTGGTGTCTAAAAAGCACTCACTACACTCTCGGAGTGGTTGGCATTAGGAAGGGCATCCAGCCATAGAAATCTTGCCAAATCAGATTGGAACCTGGTGCAGCTCCCCAGCTTACCAGTTTTCATTCAAACCAACCAACCCATGCCAGCATGGAAAGCGGACGTTAAACAATGATGATGACAATGAAAGAAATCTAGCTATTTCGTACAATAAATACATTTAAAGCAAAATTTTTTTCATGGACCCTTAAAATCTTATCGTGGATCCCCAATTGACTATTTTGCTTGCAGGGACCCTTAAAAATCTTCTATAGACCTTGAATGAGAACCACTGATATAAACCTTCAAATATTTTCAGAACAATATAAAGAAATCTATAGAAAGTGTATATATATGGAGTAAAACATTCAGATAGTGGTCAGTCAACAAGACCTTGCTGCCATGACCAAAACCATTCTGAATTACTTCACTATTAATATTAATATTTATATATATATATATATATATATATATATATAAATATTATTCTACACACTGCCATGTAGTTAAGTGTATGATTATGCCAAAGTTCCCAAGTATGTAGTTTCAAGGTTAACACCAATTAATAACATGCTTAGAAAGTTGACATTTTATGACTAGCCCAGCTATCGACTCACCAGCGACTTTTTACATGTAATTCGATGCTCGAAAGAATGTCTCCATTTCTGCTCTTGTAAATGGTGACAATGATAAAACTTGAAGTTTTAACTTGCTGCTTTGTGTTGTGTTTAACTTATCCTTGAGCTCCATTATGACAAGTTCACCATCACCACCACCTTATGTCTGCTTACCCTGCTGGCATAGATTGGGCAAGTTGTCAGAATTCAAGTTAGTTCTTATTCAGTTATTACCCTCATAGATCAAGGGACCACATTTTGTTCATACATACCACTCTGACATGGCTTCTTTGACTGGATGAGGAATGCTCTTCCTAACACCAATCACTTTACAAGAATGTACAAGAAGCATTTTAATGTGGGACCAGGTTGTGATGTTCCACACAAAACTAAAGAACCCTTCTACCCTCTGCTCTCTCTTGTCATTTGCCAACCACTTTATGGTCTGCTGAGAAGATTTTGCTGTTCTACCAGCACCAGCCCTAAAGGGGTTATCTCTGCAAAGACTAAAGAGTTTGGTTTAACATAACCTAACTTTCACAAAGTAAGGATTGCACCTAGAAAGTTACCCTCTGAGGTAAGGTTGTTTGTAGAAGGCCAGCAGTCGCCCATGCATACCAGCCTCCCCTCTCCACACCACTGATGTTATCCAAGGGAAAGGCAAAGGGGCCGATACTGCTTGGCACCAGTGATGTCACAACTCATTTCTACAGCTGAGTTAACTGGAGCAACGTGAAATAAAGTGTCTTGCTCAAGAACACAACACGCAGCCTGGTCTAGGAATCAAACTCACAACCTCATGATCGTAAGCTCGACACTCTAACCACTGAGCCATGCGCCTTCACAAAGTAATAGTATATAATAACATGATAGTTCCAAAGTGAACTGAAGCATTGATAGATTGCAAAAAGCACCTGGGCTGGTACCACATAAAAAATATCCCCCCACCCAAGCTGGAGCCAGGTAAAACACTCACATATAACACACCTGTGCTGATGCAATGTATAGAGCATCCACTCGACACTGTAAAGTGGTTGGCATTAGGAAGGATATCTAGCTACAGTAACCATGCCAAAAGAGACAACTGGAACCTGGTGCAGCTCTCCAGCCTTGCCAGCTCCTGTCATATTGTGTAACCCATGCCAGCATGGGAAATGGTGATGATGATTCAATCCATCTCTATTTCAGAATTCTAGAATGAAATGATAAAGTGCAGCTGTCTGGATGCAGGTAATTTGGCATGGCTGACTGGATATTCAGCCTGTTTTGACAAAAGTAATCTTGAGTTCCACACACAAACACAGAACAATTTATTAATTGAACAGAATTGATGTAAATACTTTTCCTCTCCTCAAAGAGAAATATGCTCAGCGCACACACATAACAGAGGCAGAAAAGAATAAGAGTCACATAAAAATGTCTCATGTCAATAAGTCAACATCAAATCAATGATGTCAATTATGATGATACAAAAATGACTGTGCCAAAACATCTCATACCTTTAGAGATCAGTTTGAGCAAAGCTGACGGAAGTTACTTGACACCAACACAAACAACAACATCAATCAGCATACTATCTCTAATGATGCAAATAAGTGAAAAGAGGTGAAAATCATTATACAAACACTCACTTATAGATAAGTTTCTTGCCCTGTTTTCTCCGCGTCATGAGTGCATAGCACACTCCTGTTGTATTACATGTGCTTGTGTTTGTACATTCATTACAGGAACACAACAAACCTGTAATACAAAGAGAAAGACACAAAGTTGCAATAGTATCATTTGTAAAAATAAAATTAAAATTAAATATGTCATTGTGTTTAGTTTTAAAGAGAAACCAGGGGGGGGGGCGAACCAATAAAATATTTGGCCCACCTAAAAAAGCCTGGTTCTGATATAAAATGAAGCAAAAATAAAAACAACATTGTAAATGAAACAAGAAGCCTGTTTCCCATTGATGAATGATAAGACATGCCTCTCCCATTGTGCAACAAGCAAGGTAGGATCACTGGGATTTATTGTGAAAACCTGGTCAGTGAAAATGTTTGTCATACAATAAAATATTTGGGTGTCGTATGTATTTCTGTTAATCTGCACTCATCAACCTGAAGTGTTGTGTTTACTGGAGAGGAAAAGAAGAGTTAGTGGTGTGGGTGGACAATAAATACCCAGATGTTGGGTACTAATGAAACAAGTAAAGCAATTAAAAACTCTGCCACTTTAATCTCAAGCAATGGTGGGTATCTCTGCTAGTGTATATATATATATATATATATATATATATATATATATATATATATATATATATATATATATATATATATATGTATATGTATATATGTATGTACTGTGGCACTCCATCGGTTATGATGATGAGGGTTCCAGTTGATCTGATCAACGGAACAGCCTGCTCGTGAAATTAATGTGCAAGTGGCTGACCACTCCGCAGACACATGTACCCTTAATGTAGTTCTCAGGGAGATTGAACGTGACGCAGAGTGTGACATGGTTGACCCTTTGAAATACAGGTACAACAGAAACAGGAAGAAAGGATGAGAGAAAGTTGTGGTGAAAGAGTACAGCAGGGTTTGCTACCACCCCCTGCTGAAGCCTCGTGGAGCTTTAAGTGTTTTCGCTCAATAAACACTCACAACAGCTGGTCTGGGAATCGAAACTGCAATCCTACAACCGCGAGTCCACTGTCCTAACCACTGGGCCAATGCACCTCCACATATATATGTTTGTAAACAGCCTAAACAGAATGAGGAGGATAAGAGAGAGAGAGAGAGACAGTTTGAGAACATAAGCTACAAGAGGTAAACAAAAATTCAAAAGGTAATGGACAAAATGTAAACACAAAAGAATGAACATAAAAAAATGTTTCCAGTGAATTGTGTGTCAAAAGAAAGGGAAAGACGCAGAAGAATGTTTCAGTGGAACATGAGGGCATAATAAAAGAGATTAAGGCAAGAAAAAAGAAACAAGAAAAGAAAGGATACCTGTTTCAAGCACCTTTTGACTACATGCTGTAGACTCTCTCTCAATACGTACACACACACACATGCTTGTGAGAGAGAGAGGGAGGGAGAGAGAGTAATGTATATGTTGAGACAGTCATTGCTATATGGTTGAGAAGCCAAGATGGATTACAGTTTGATAAGTTGAAGACCTCTTAACCTACAACAGTTCAAGTGACTGTTTATATATGCTACCTATTGTATTTTTATCTCATATGTAAATGGTCTTTGTACAACTATTTATAGTTATATCTTCATGAATTATTTACAGAATAACAAAAGCATTGCCACCAAGGGTAGAAACTGACGCTAACCTTTTGTAGCCCCTTCAAGAAGGGGGGAAAAAATAATGATGAATATGGTGGTCTGCAAGAGATAAGAGTTTGGTTTTAATCAGGGCCAGCAGTGAGATTATACTGAAAGGGTCACTAACAGAGGACATGTGTTTCAGAGAAACACAACAGACAACAATGAATAATGTGTGACTGAAAGAAAGTTGGCCATTGCCCAACAAACGAGTTTTATGTCCCTGCATCAAGAATTCTGTAAAATATCTTGACATCTTTGTAGAGGTGCAAGAGTAGCTGTGTAGTAACTGGCTTGGCAATGCTTCCATATGGTGTTACCTGTTCATGATAAACTGTCAAGGCACAGAAGTGCTGTCTTGGCGACATGTCCAAGGTGCGGGCAGAACAGGGAAACCGTCTTGCACGCATTTGTGGAGTGTCCGGAATTAACGGGACTGATAGCTTTTGCAGAACAACTGTTGTCATCGATGGGAAGAGTACAGCTATCAGCTGAGTCTATCATCGAGATTGTGCCACTTCCTTTTAATTTTTTTATTGTAATCACAATTTTTAATCGCATTTCACCGTTCATTTAAAACAGAACTTTTAATCAACAAAGCTTCTTCACCCTTTTATGTTTGTCTGTCCTTGTTTGTCCCCTCTGTGTAATGCCTGCATGGCAAATTTTTATGAAATAAAGAAACTTGCTTCACAACCACATGGTTCTAGGTTCAGCCCCACTGCATGACACCTTGGGCAAGTGTCATCTGCTATAAAAGACACTTGGTCAAAGCCTTGTGAGTGGATTTGGTAGATGGAAACTGAAAGAAACCTGTTGTATATGTGTGTGTGTGTGTGTGTGTGTGTGTGTGAGTGTGTGCACATGTCTTTCTGTCTGTGTTTGTCCCCTAGTACTGCTTGACAACAGGTGTTGATGTGTTTATGTCCCCATAACTTAGCGGTTCAGCAAAAGAGATTGACAGAATAAGCATCAAGCTTTAAAAGAATAAGTACTAGGGTTAATGATCCATTTGACTAAACTTCTTCAATGCAGTGCTGTCCCAGCATGGCCACACACAGCTGACTGTAAGAAGTAAAAGTAAGGGATATTGTGAGTTTGACGAGTTGGGTCAAGATGAGAGAAGTGCTGGACACAAAAAAAACCCTGCTGGAAGTATGGGTGTCACATGTCCCCATAGATCAAGAATATTTGAAACAACTCCTGTAGGGAAATGTGTCATTAAAGGCAATATCACCTCTTAACAGGATCAATATTTTACTTGAAAAAGGGACAAAACTTGCCAACGTTTATCTCATCGTTATAATGAAGACATTTTCTTAGAGCAAATTGTACAGTTATGAACATTTATTTATTCAAGAAATTTAGGAAGAAAAACATGTAAATTTTTCTTATATCTTTTAGTTGTTTCAGTCATTAGACTGTGGCCATGCTGGGGCACTGCACTGAAGAGCTTTCAGTCAAGTAATTGACCCCAGTACTTACATTTTTAAAGCCTGCTACTTATTCGTATTAGTCGCTTTGCCAAATTGCTAAGTTATGGGGGTGTAAACACACCAACACTGGTTTTCATGTGATGGTGAGACACACACACATATATATATAACAGGCTACTTTAGGTTTCCATCTACCAAATCCACTCACAAGGCTTTGGTGAAGCTGAGAGGCTAGAATACAAGAAATTTACCCAAGGGGGCCAAACAGTGGGATTGAACCTGGTACCATGTGGTTGGGAAGCAAAATTTTTAACACAGCCAAAAAGGAAAAAAACACTTTCAGTCAGTTTTGTCATTTTAAAAAGAAAATTGTGGAATATGTTGAATGAATAGATGATGAAGGCACTAACAGGAACCAAATGTATTGGGAAAAAGCAAGAAAAATTCATGTTATTTCAAGTTAAATTTTATAATATCAGTTTAAAAAAGGCAATGTGGATATTGGTAACAAAGTTCTGTTAATTCCAAAGAAATATTACTTATTTACTGAACAATTCTTTCTAATTGAATTTATATTTTCTGTTAACACATCAAACGGTTGTGTAACAATGTGGAACGACTGCAGAAAGACTGACAATGATGAGAAAAATTCCATAACACAACTGATTCTAGAAAAGATAAAAAGATCAAAATCCAAAGGACCTGGGGGTGGTTTACGTCAGTAAAATTTGTCATCATTGTCACTGTTGAACGTCCACTTTTCCATGGGTTTGAGGAATTTATCGAGGAAGATTTTCTACAGTTGGATGCCCTTCCTGTCACCAACCTCCACCTGCTTCCAAACATGGTTAATATTTCCATAGCCAGATGTACAAGACGGGAAATAAACAACTTTGCTTGTATCCTGAAGCTACTCCTTTACAACCATCAGGTGATGTCAAAACAGGAGTGGTACTGAAGGAGGTGGATTTGTGCCAGGTGATGAGAGGTTAGAGTATGACAGAGGGACAGAAACAGGTGTCCTGCTGTAGAGAAGATACATGGTAACCTCAATCAGAAAGATAGGGGGGAGTGAGAGAGAGAGGGGGAGCAAGAAAGATGGTGGCAATGTGCCAGGACATACTCTCAAGCCATGAGGATGTGAATATCAATGGGATGGTAGAGGACTGACCAGAGTGCATGAGTAGGTAATTCATGTGAATGCAAAAGATAGCAGTGGGCAGGGAGGAAAGGATTGGGCTGCAGGAGAGGGGAGGGAGAGATAAGCATAGCGCATGAAGAAGAGATGTGAGGAAGAGGAGAGGTAGTTTGGTTTATTGGGGTAAGGTGTGTGAAAAAATGTTACATGTGAGTGGAACACAGTACTTCCAGAACCTCATATTGCCAGATATCTCAGTCTGTTGTCATCTCGTCTGTGAGGACCAACATCTTGAGATTGGCCCTCACTACTTCATCCCCTTCCATAGATGCCATCCACTTTAAGCGATCAGCACTTCTTTATACAGCTGTCTTCATTCATATGCATTACATGTCCAAGCCAGCAGATTCTTCTCTTATCCATGCTGCATCTGATTCTTCTTCTGCCCAACTTTACTCTCAGTCCATTTACACTTTGTCATACGTGCACACTGATGTTTCAGATCCATTGGAGCATACTAGCTTTGTTCTTCTCTAGTCTAGTCATGTCTTTTGCATTCAGAACCCACAACCATGGAGTATAGCTGTTCATACACAAGCCTCATACAATTTGCCTTTCACACTGAGAGAGAGTCCTTTAGTTACCAACAGAGGTAATAGCTCTCTGAATTTCCTCCATCCTTTTCTTAGGATTCTTATTCTTATTCTAGCAACAATACTTTCAGAACATCCTCCACCACTGATAATTTGGTCACCTAGGTAATAAAAACTATCTACAACCTTGAGAGAGCCTCCTGGGCATTTGAGAGAGTCTAATTCCCATATGTCTTTGGTGCTTATTGTTCCTTAGCATCTGCCCCATACAAAGACGTCTTTCTCTATTAACCTGCTTGTAATTCCACTGCACTTTTTAAATGTCCATAGCTTGCAAGCTTCTTTTAGTTTTCGTCTACCAAATGACCTGCAAATTTGCAGATACACTTAGTTCGGATATTGATGTAATTTTAGTGGCAAGGGAGACCCTCATCTCCTACAATGAGTGTGATTGGCAGAGAGTTGATTCCACCAATTTCTTCGATATAACCATGGGGTCATCGGATTCTGCACAGGTGACTGACTTAGTGGGCCTATACCTCCTTTCGCAGATTAAGGATAGTTTTCCTCTCCTCACTGGGGGACTGTATAGGGATGATGCACTTCTAGCTGTATGTAGCCAGTCTAAAACTGCATTGAATAGAATGAGAAAATACCTGAGAGGTTTCTTAAAGGATTTCTTTAATCTTAACATTATATTTGATATTAACTCCAGAGTGGTGAATTTCCTGGACGTTACATTATGTTTGGATATGGGTTTACACTACCCATTTCGTAAGCCAAACAAATCCATATCATATATCAAAAATTGTCAGCTGAAGGTGAAAGAGCTTGTTGGAGGTTGGCAAGAGAGGTTTTCGGAGGTTGGCGAGGAAGATTGTCAGAGGTTGCTTTATTAATAGGATGACACAATATATATATATATATATATATATATATATATATATATGACAGGTTTCTTTCAGTTTCCATCAACCAAATCCACTGACCAGGCTTTGGTTAACTCAGGCATATAGTAGAAGACACTTGTCCAAGGTGCCACAGAATGAGACTGAACAGAAAACCATGAGTTTGAGAAGCAAGTTACTTAACGACACAGCTACACCTCAAGTACAGAAGTGTTAGCACCAACTTGTTGCTGACCTCTGCTCTTCCTCACTACTAGCACACTTTATACCACTCATACCACAACATAATCAAGAGACCAATTTCTACCTTACCCTCATCATCCCCAAATACTTTTACACCTCCATATCAACACTCTATCCACTCTCTTCTCAACAACATTTACCTGGAACTCTCTTAATGCCAACATTTAACCTCTAAACACACTGAAAGTTCTTAGTTTAGCCATTTAGCATTCAGATTACTCTGTCAAATGTGAAGCTTATTGATTCACATTGTTTATAATAAATCATGTATCATCTTGTAGCTTCAAGATTTTGATGATGTGAGAGCTTATTTTAAGAATAACATTGTAAGGTAGGTGTGAGAGGCTGAATCTGTCCATTTTGAACACAAATCAGGTAAAACATTTGGGCTTGACATGGCCTGGTTTAAATGCTAAGGGGTTAAAGTTGAGCTCCTGTGTATGTGTGAAGGTTTGCTATTTCAATCTGAGTGAGTTTGAAAAGTTTATAAGCAATGCTCCTCTACTGATTTAGGGGAAAATAAACAAAGGAAAACCCAACTGCTTCTACTAAAAATTGAATCAAAAATTAATATTTCCATCAATATTATATCTAGTTTACATGTCTCTTCATTGACTTTCTTTCTATTTTCATCTCTCTCCACACACACACACACACAGATAGTGCATGACATCTTCATGAATGATAATCTATTAAAAGAAACATACAACTGTTTGTCCTTTTGTTTTCTAATTGCAAATATTCATCAAAAATATCTTACAAAAGTTAGCAGGTTCAGTGTTGAAGTAGCAGTTAATTACATATGGACAGCAAGGAGGAGTTTCACAGTGCACTTCCCTTTCACTGCTCCACAATTATACCAAAATATATAATCACTCAAACACATTATCTTTTATTTAGCAAACAATATCAGTTTTCTGTACTTGTCAACCCTTGGCCACAACTTCTCATCACCTGACTAATCTCTTACCCTCAAGCTCTACCTAGTCCTTACAAACTTCCTCTTCGTACCTAGACCTCACACATGTCCCCTGTCCTACTAAAGCCTTACAAACCAAGCTCATTTTACAAACATGAGAAAACAAATGTAATTTCTTCTTTTTTAGGATAAATAATGTTTTTAGAAAATTCCTTCATACAAACCTATTTATATGAAAATCTGAGCAAGCACAGGCGTCTTGAATAAATGACTAAGGCATAAATGACTGAGTGCTAAGTGGTTTGCTTCCCAGCTACACAGTTCCAGGTTCAGTCCCACTGTGTGACACTTTAGACAAGTGTCTTTTACAATAGTTCCAGATCGACCAAAGCCTTGTGAGTGAACTTGGTAGATGGAAACTGAAAGAAGCTTGTTGTGTGTGCATTTATTCCTCGTCTTGACATCACATGATGTAAATGAGTGTCATTGTCATATATGCAGTGTTATTCATTTCCGATATTGTGCAAGAAGATGTCTGGTCAGGGGGAAATATTACCTTACTTGGAAACAGGTGAGGGTTGGTGACATTAAAAAATCAATAACCTCCATATGTTCCATGCCTGCATTGAAAAGTGAACGCTAAGATGATGATGATGATGGATAACCAGCCAAGAGATCATCATTCTGTATCATGTTCCAAGCAGATGTATGGAAAAGTGGATATTAATAAACAATTACTGTCAGGAGTCCATTAAATGTGAAGTAAGTTAGCACAGAGTGCTATTGTTT
Organism: Octopus bimaculoides; assembly: GCF_046866305.1. Taxonomy (NCBI): domain Eukaryota; kingdom Metazoa; phylum Mollusca; class Cephalopoda; order Octopoda; family Octopodidae; genus Octopus; species Octopus bimaculoides. Next base: position 31,150,305 of record NC_142937.1, read on the forward strand.
GTTCCCCTCCGTAAACAATGGCTACACTGCTATTATTTCGCATGCTGTGCTAGATTAAATTCTCCTCAATGGTAAACTTACTTCCAACAGATTGGTGTCCTATCCAGGAAGAGATTCTTTCCTCATCCATTTAAAATAATAGAAAATAACCACCAGCTCATTTGTACTCTAGAAACACAGGAAATAAAATAATACATTGACACACAGTTGACACGGCTGGCTGAAGAAACAACCAAATACTCAGTATCAAGTTACTGGCACATTGCATTTCCACAGCCATGCAAACCAGTCTCCTTGTTATCTTCGTCAGACCAGATGGAGAATAAGAATCACAAATGAAGGGAAGAAGCAAAAGAAAAAATATAAATACAGGACTTGGATCAAGTTGTGTGGTTAAGAAGCTTGCTTCCCAACCATGTGGTCTTGGGTTCAGTCCCACTGAATAGCTCAGGGGTGCAGTAGAAGGTACCTACCAGCATCTTTTATTACAGCCCTTCTGAATGGATTTGGCAGATGGAAACTCAAAGAAGCCGTGTGCGTGTGTAAATGTCAGTTTAGTGTATCACTTAGTAGCATATAGTGAAATCCAACTCAAAATCATATGGTTGTGAAGAGCACTTCATAACCACACAGCTGCATATATACAATATATACGTGTGCTGGTGCCATATAAAAAGCACCTGGTCCACACTCTGTAAAATGGCCAACATTGGGAAGGGCATCCGGCCACAGAAACCATACCAAAACACAAATGAAGCTTGGTGCAGCTCTCCAGATGGTCAGCTCCTGTCAAACCATCCAACCTATGCCAGCATGGAAAACAGACGTTAAATGATGATGATGATAGGCCAATGACAGTACCACCTGATTGGCACTCGTGCCAGTGGAACGTTAAAAGCACCATCTGAGCGTGATCACTGCCAGGGCCACTAACTGGCTCCCATACCGGTGGCACGTAAAAAGCATCATTCGAGTGTGATCGTTGCCTGTGTCGCCTTACTGGCACATGAAAATCAACATTTGGTACTGGCTCCCATGCAGGTGGCACATAAAAAACACCTTTTAAAGCATGGCCGTTGCCAGTACCGCCTGACTGGCCCTCATGCCGATGGCATGTAAAAGCACCCACTACACTCTCAGAATGGTTGGCATTAGGAAGGACATCCAGCTGTAGAAATTTTGCCAGATCAGATTGGAGCCTAGTGCAGCCTTCTGGCTCACCAGTCCTCAAACAGTCCAACCCATGCCAGCAGGGAAAGTGGACATTAAACGACGACGATGATTATATATATATATATATATATATATATATATATATATATGTATATATGTATATATATATATATATATATATATATATATGTATATATATATAAATATATATATATATATATATATATATATATATATATAAATATATATATATATAAATATATATATATATAAATATATATATATATATATATATATAAATATATATATATATATATATATATATATATATATATAAATATATATATATATAAATATATATATATATAAATATATATATATATAAATATATATATATATATATATATATATATATATATATATATATATATATATAATTTATATAAGGGCATTCACTATATAGTAATGCCTCACGCTCAGAGGGACTAAATAAGTCAAAAACTACCAAAAAATAAGCAACATATTTACGAGGTTTTTTCACGCTGACTACTTGATAAATTCTTATAAAGATTTTATCCTATATTATATTATATATATATATATATATATATAGAATGGACATAGAAAAACACCTCAACAAAAACAGTTGACAGTAAACAACTGCTTTATCGTAACACTGCTGCCTATGTCTCTCTGTGAGATTTATAATTAGATCATTTCTAATTTTGTAACCAGTGAATGTGTTTTCACTGAAAATATATATATTTGTGAAGGCTAGACATGCTTTTTCAACCACCTGGTCGGCTACTTCAGGCTGATGATGACTCAGAAACATGTCCCTATATAGTCTCTGCATGACAAAATCCACGTCACTGCTCAAATGCTATCTTTAAGATAGCATGTTAGCACTGGTGTATATGTGTGCATGAAGATGTATATATAGATGCAGACATGGCTGTGTGGTTAACATGTTCACTCCCAAACCACATGATTTGGGGTTCAGTCCCACTGCAAAATACCTTGGGCAGGTGTCTTCGACTATAGCCCCAGCTATAGCCAACCAAAACAATGAGTGTTTTTATATCCCTTTGTCTTGACGTCACATGATGGCTGTAAACAAGTTTCATCGTTACTGAAGTGGTGTCATTCATTTCCAATATTCCATGAAAACATGTCTGGCCATGGGGAGAAACAACCATAACCTGCTCAGGCTGTATTCTAGGCTTACTGGCAATTTCAGACTTGACATTCAGCCAAATTCATGATAAAGCAAGAATGTGCGATCCCAACCCCCACCCCACCCTCTTCAAATGCAGTCAAACCAAAAATAGATCAGCCAATCTGAGTAAAGATAGGCCGTCAGTGCAGAATTAGGTTGTTTACAAATGTCGGTTCACATACAAGCACTGTTTTAGATATTCTTTTGGAGTATTTTTTCCAATTTTTCAACTACTTTTTTGCAGCTCCTGCAAAACATTCTCATCCTCTTTTCTAAAAGTCAGTAGCCATGTAGCTCCTTTAAAAGAACTTGCTTGCCTCCCCCACCCCACACCAACTCATACTTTAACCCCCTCATCTACTAGCATAAAGCTGTCCCTAAACCCCAATCCCCCCACCACTCTTACTCCTATTGTTTCGTACTCTTGAGAGAGCTGGTAGCACACAAAAGTGTACCCTGTGCACTCTGCAACACCATCCAGCCATAGAAACCACACCAAAGTAGACATGGGAACACAATACAGTTCTTGAAGCCACTGGATCCTGCCAAACTGTCCAACCTATGCTAGCATACAACATGGATGTTAAGTGATGATAACGATGATGACAATGATGAACATTCTCAGTCAATTGTTTACAGCATCAATACAAAGACAATGCTTTTTTTTTTCTTTTATAAGTGATAAGGGACTGTAAATTTTAAAAGATTCTTATGAAGAAGATCAACAAGAATTTAATGGAATCTATCCAAAGAATGACTTGAAATCAATTAAAGATGAGAGTTTTCAAATGGAATGTGTGATAACAGGGAGTCTGAAACAGGGAATCAGGGTTCTCAATCAACTAACATTAGTGGTTACACAATATTGCTATGAGACAGCACCAAGATGGCAGGATCATTATTAGCATTGCCAGGCAAAATTCAGCATTTTGTTCATCTTTACATTCTAAATTCAAACTCCACCAGGGTCGACTGTGCCTTTCGTACTTTCAATAAAATAAATAAGGGTCAATAAAATAAATACCAGTTGCGCACTGGGGTCGATGCAATTGACTTACAGCTGCCCCACCACAAATTTCAGGCCTTGTGCCTATAGTAGAAAGCATTATTATTATTATTGTTATTATTATTTGACAAGAATGTTAGAGAATCAAATAAAATACCTTATGGTAATTGTTCCACCAAAATCAACTTATATATGCTGTGACTGAGAAGACTCGGCAACTAAAGTGAGATCACAGCCATGGCTGATGCCAGTGTTGCATGACTGGCCCATTTAAAAGTACTCTTGATGCATCAGGTGATATGATATGCTTGAGAAGACCTGTTGAGTCAAGTAAAGCCAAAATCATAGCTGTGGCCAGTGCCCTCTGACTAGCTCCTGTGCTGGTGTCATGTAAAAAGCACCATCCAAACATGGTTGATGCCAGGTCTACCTGACTGGCTCCTGTGCTGGTGAAATGTAAAAAGCATCATCCGAATGTGGCCGATGCCTGTGCTCCCTGACTGGCTCCCGTGCTGGTGGCATGCAAAAAGCACTATCTGAACGTGATCGATGCCAGGGCCACCTGACTGGCTCGTGTTGGTGACATGTAAAATGCACCCACTACACTCTTGGAGTGGTTGGCGTTAGGAAGGGCATCCAGCTATAGAAATAATGCCAAAACAAACAGCAGAGCTTGGTGTAGTCATCTGATTTGCTTGTTCCTGTCAACTGTCCAACCCATGCCAGCATGGAAAATGGATATACAATGATGATGATGATGAAATATGTGGATTGTGTGTGTATGTGTATGTACATATATTTTGTCATAAGGTCAAAAGTTTGTAGAGGATGGCTAAATTTTGACTAGATAAATCCCCAAATAAATGACTGGTACATATTTTTATTGATGTGAGAGAGATGAATAACTTGCCAAAAATAATCAGTGATACTCACACCGTAGTGTACCCAGCACATAACAAATAGACAAGGGAAAGACACTTGACCTGCTAAATATAGCAACCAAATTTCCATCAAATTGCCTTCTATCAGCTAAAAAAATTTGTCATTCACTGTACAATGAAGTCCCTCATATATAGACAGTATGGTCATGGCTGGAAAGCCTTTCATCAAGGGTTTTCTCAATCAAAACTGATCAGGAACTAACCAACAACAATCAAGATATGCTAATGACAGAGTCTCTACATGGTAGCTCAATTTGCTAACAATAGTAGCTAAATTCCTCAAATCACCTCAAAAAAAAAAAACACATACTGACAATGACTTAAATACAAAAAAGGATGAAATTGTCACATTTGTAATGTTTTAGTCATAACTTTGGTTTGCTACCTCAGAACGACTCTGATTGAGACAAACCACCAAAGAAGCCTTACCATGGATACCCAACCTTCTAAAAACAGCAGCCAAATCTCACACAAATTACTCCCTGCCATTTTACAGGAATGACCAAGGAATGAAGAACAAGAAAGGACACACTGGATAGTGTAGTCCTATTTACCCTATGCCTAAAAAAGGATGAAATTGTCACAACATGAATATTGATATATTCAGTCAATACACAACTGGATCAAATTAAACAACAACAACTACTAAAATATGAGAGCAAAAAACAAAATAGAGAAGTACTTTGAGTGTGAAATCTCAGCTACAAGATCTGTAAAAGTAATTTAATTCCAAAAGACAAATAGTGTCAAATAGAAAGGATATCTCATAAGCTAGACAAATAATAAACTATGATAGGCACAGGCACAGCTGTGTGGTAAGAAGTTTGCTTCCCAACCACATGGTTCCAGGTTCAGTCCTACTGCATGGCACCTTGTTACTATACCCTCAGGCCAACCTAAGTCTTGTGAGTAGATTTGATAAACAGAAACTGAAAGAAGCTTGTGTGTGTGTGTCTATGCTTGTCCACCACTACCACTTAACAACTGGTGTTGGTTTGTTTACATCCCTGTAACTTAGCAGTTCAACAAAAGATACCAACAGCATTTTTTCTTTTCTTAAAGAAAATAGGTTTTGAGGTTGACCCGTTTGACTAAAAATTCTTCAAGGCAGTGCCCCAGCATGGCCACAGTCTAATGACTGAAACAAGTAAAAGATAAAAAATACTAGTTAAAATTGAACTGGTATACATCTTTGTTAGGAATCACTAATATCTGTGACAAGAGCAGCTGCAACACAAACTCATTCTCAACTACATCTCATAAAAGGTCATCCAACTGATTGACAAAGCTTCACTCTCTCCTCCACATTGCAAGCACCGACTCCACCAACATCTCTTATCCTCTTTCTATCTCTTCTCTGACTACAACAACAGTTTCTGCTCTCTGATCTGCCAAACATTTTCCACATGTTTCCTCCTCTATCTTCTCTTCTAACATCAAAACATCTACAGTAAACAACTGACCCCAAAAGTGCAACCCTTAGGAACTCTCTTTCAGTCTATATTCAAAGTGAACCTCAACCACATTGACCTTACCAGTTTTCAAAAGTTTATGGGTACTGCCCATTGTTTTTATAGTTTTAATGTAAGAAATATAAGAAAAAACATCACATAATATCATTGGGAGCCAACCAAATGCAACAATCCCTAGTCTAAGACCTTAAACAAAAAATGTCTGCTATCAGACACAGGTGTGGCTATGTGGTATGAAGCTCGCTTCCCAACCACATGATTCTGGGTCCAATTCCACTGCGTAGCACCTTGGGCAAGAGTCTTCTATAGCCTCAGGCCAACCAAAGCCTTGTGTGTGGATTTGTTAGGTGGAAACTGAAAGAAACCTGTTGTGTATATATGTGTGTGTGTGTGTGTGTGTATTTGTGTCTGTCTTTATTCCTCCACCATCGCTTGACAACTGAATTTGGTGTGTTTACGTCCCCATAATTTAGCAGTTCCACAAAAGGGTCTGTAGAGTAAGTACCAGGCATGCAAAGAATAAGTCCAGGGGTCAATTTCTTTAACTAAAAGGTGGTGCTACAGCATGGCCACAGTCAAAGGACTGAAACAAGTACAAGAATCAATTTATAGAAACATGGCCAATTATCTTGGTTGTGTGTATGCATATAGGCGCAGGAGTGGATGTGTGGTAAGTAGCTTGCTTACTAACCACATGGTTCTGGGTTCAGTCCCACTGCGTGGCACCTTGGGCAAGTGTCTTCTACTATAGCCTTGTGAGTGGATTTGGTAGACGGAAACAAAAAGAAGCCCGTCATATATATATATATATATATATATATATATATATATATATATATACTAGCAGAGATACCCAGCGTTGCCCATGTTACATGCAATGGAAGAATTAGACTTTTCTGTTATATTTTCTCTAATGAACTGGAATACATATGATTCAAATTTCATCAAAATTGCAGATGAGGGTTCTTTCCCTCTTTACTCACCCTAAAAAAATTCTAATCATGATACATGTATCCCATACTACACACACATATATATATATATACATACATGTATATGTATATATATACATTTGTGCAGATGTATACACACACACACACACACATATATATATATATATATGTAAGTATGTATGTATGTATGTATGCCTATATATGTGAGATAATAGTTTCAGTATTAAAATGAAAATATCTGACATTACAATAGAGAGATGTTATTGTTTCACTTTTGACACGTAATACTGAAATAGTGGAGGAGATATGATTATTGCTCTGGGCTCGCACTAGGCAATAAGTTAAAAAAATGTTTGGCCTATGACACTACATGGCCCCTAAGTAAGGCATGTGTAAAATTTGAATGAAATTGGTTGTGTCGTTCTCAAGTTTTAGGGATTCACACAGACACACATTCCCATCTTTATATATATATATATATATATATATATATATATATATATATATATATATATATATATATGTATGTATATGTTTGTATGTCTGTGTTTGTTCCCCCAACATTCTTTGACAACCGATGGTGGTGTGTTTACGTCCCCATCACTTAGCGGTTCGGCAAGAGAGACCGATAGAATAAGTACTAGGCTTACAAAGAATAAGTCCTGGGCTCGATTTCCTCAACTAAAAGGTGGTGCTCCAGCATGGCCTCTGTCGCAGAGTCAATCATTTACAGCTGAGTGAAGAACTGGAGCACTGTGAAATGAAGTGTTTTGCTTAAGAACACAATGTGCCACCGGGTCTAGGAACTGAACCCACCATCTAGTAATCATAAGTGCAACACCATAACTATTAGCATTCATGCCTTCACATATATATATACATGGTGGTTGTCTACTCCTTATGTAGAGTCTGACCACCTTTTGTATGTACACCTTAGATCCATCATGGTGTCTGATGTGGCTTTTTAAACCAGACAATGTTCTGAAAAGACACCCACATAGATTGCATATCTGATTTGGACCACCAAGAGTTGCAGTTAAGTTCTGATCTTTGTGGATCTTAAAATGTCTTTTGAGGCTTCTGTTAGATTTGCAGACTTTATGGCATACAAGGCATTAAAAGGTGTGCACAGACATAAAGGCAGAATAGTTGGTGGAGGTTCGTTTTTCATAGGACCGCAAATGAGATTTGGGCCCAGCAAAAGAAAGGCATGGTCTGTCATAAATTGTGCACACAAAAAGGTCATTGTGATTCACCTTCTTGATTGGAACATTCTTCTTGAAATCTCCCAAGTCTCGCATGCCTGGCCTCTTGAAACGCTTTCACTCCACTCCATACTTTTATATTTATATATATATAGTGAGAATTTACAAAAAAAACAAAAGACGAAGACAGGTGTGTAAACAACAAACAGATGTATTAGTTTAATGCTCGGGAAGTGAGATAGTCTTTTAGGTTTCGAGCCTATGCTGTTTGACAGAAAGGAACACAGAAATAAACAGGGAGAGAAAACAGAAATAGGTTTAGTGGCTAACGATCTATCATGGCGAATGCCGGACAGAGGGGTCTTTTCTTTTAATTTATTCCAGTTGTTGAACTGCAGCCAAGCTGGGGCTCAGTCTAGAAGGGTTTAGTCAGACAAAATGACCACCAGTACTAACTTTTTAAGTCTGGTACTTATTTTATCCGTCTCTTTTGCCAAATGGTTCCATTACAGGGGCATAAAGAAACCAACACCAATTGTGAAGCAGTTGGAGGGGGGTTGGAAAACTCAATGACACACACACATGCATACATGATGGGGTTCCACACAGTTTCCATCTACAAAATTCATTCACAAGGCATTAGGTAGCATAGAGGTATAGTAGAAGACACTTACCCAAGGTACCATACAGTAGGACTGAACCTGAATCCATGCTGTTGCAAAGCAAGCTTATTAACCACACAACCAGAATGTTTATCTCACTCTCTCTCTCTAAGCGCATGCATGGCTGTGTGATAGGAAGCTTGCTTCCCAACCACATGGTTCCGGATTCAGTTCTACTGTGATACCTTGGGCATGTATCTTGTGAATGTATTTTGTAGCTGGAAACTGAAAGAAGCTTCTCGTGTGTGTTTGTTCCCCATCACCACTGCTTGACAACCAGTGTTGGTGTGTGTATGTTCCTGTAACTTAGTGGTTTGGCAAAAGAAATCAATAGAATAAGTACTATTCTTAAAAAAGAAACAAGTCCTGAGGTCAATTCATTCAACTAAAAATTCTTCAAGGCAGTGAGTGTCCCAGCATGGCCACAGTCTAATGCTTGAAACAACAAAAAGAAAAAGGTATAAATACCCCCTCACCCACCCATACATATATGGATTTTATTTAATTGAAACCCAGACAGCTTGGAAAGCTAAATCTACTTTGGAATAGATTTAATCTCAGGAGTAAGGAAACATATCAAACCAGATAATCCAATTCAACCATCTTACTTTCTGTTCCACTAAAGAGAGCACTTTATGCTTCAATGACTTCAATCTTTGTTCAAGATTTCCAGACAAGTCTGGTTATGGTTAATTCACAAAAGTCTCATACTGTGAAACAAGTGAACTATTTATAGTTTTCTTTTTAGTTTATTCATTCACAAATTTTGTTGATCAAATTAACCATTTCCTCGTTAATACACCTCATAATTTAATGAATATTACTAATTAGCCTTGTTAGGTGTGGGACTTAGAGAGTGATACTAAATTGATTTATTACAAAATATACCAAACCTGGGTGAAATACATTACTCACACCTTATTTTAATAATTAAAAGAATATTTGTATTAAATATTGATCTCAAATATTTTGGCACGAGACCAACAATTTTGGAGGAGGAGTAAGTTGATTACATCAACCCCAGTACGCAACTGGTACTTAGTTTATCAACCCAGAAAGAGTGAAAGGTAAAGTTGACCTCAGCTGAATTTGAACTCAGAACATAAAAATGGATGAAATGCCACTAAGCATTTTGTCCAACATCCTAACAATTCTGCTAGCTTGCTGCCTTATTGGTGTTAAATATCAGCAAACTCTCACGCCGGGTGAAATGCTTAGCGGTATTTCATCTGAGTTCAGATTCCACCAGGGTCACCTTTGCCTTTCATCCTTTTGGGGTCGATAAATTAAGTACCAGTTGCATACTGGGTTGATCTAATCGGATGGCTCTCTCCCCCCAAAAATTTTGGGCCTTGTGCCTAGAGTAGAAAAGAAAATTAGCAAGCTCAAAACTACACACACCTTGCTAATTTGCATAAAATATTAGCAAGGGAGCTTCTATTTATTTCTTTATTTTGCATAAAATCATCATCATCTAATATCCATTTTTTTTCCATGCTGGCATGGATTGGATGGCTTAGTAGGACCTGATGAGCTGCTGAGTTGCATCATGCACCAATGTCACCTTTGGCATGGTTTCTACAGCTTGATGCCCTTCCTAAATAAATTATTTTTATTCACTTCTGTTCAAAATATATCTGGTTTTATTTATTTCTACTAGAAAAATTAGGACTTAAATTTATTTTTTATTCATATCAGACTCAAACCAACTACATTTAGCATGTATATCTAGCACAAGTACTCTTAACTATAGAAACTGTTGTAATTAGTATGACCAGCCACTAGAACCAAACTAAGACTTTCCATTTTCAGAACAGCTGCAAGTTGCTCGATTTGGCTGTATCAGACTGGCTCCTATTATGAGTAGCTGGACTTGCTCCACTAAGTCTACTAGAATATAGGAGAATGGGATTAGACAGCTCAAATATCTGTTTTAGTAATGTTGGTGATAGGGTTGTGGTAGGTTAGCCATCATTGAGCAGATCAATGGCATGTTGCTAATCAATGGAACAACCAAACGTGATCGACAAACTCATTCGTTCTAGAGTGTATTGTGTACCGTTCTAATGACTCAACTGAGGGAGCCTTTGTGTGGTCACTTGACCTGCTAGAAATAACAACCAAATATCCATTAAATCACACTCTGCCATCTTTAGAAAAAGATGGAAAAATACATTGAACAGAGATATATGGATATCGTTGTCATCATTTAACGTCCATTTTTCATGCTCACACACAGAGAATGAGATGGTTTGGTCACAGATGGAAAAGCGTTCAATAAGGATTCACTCTGCACTCAGCACCTCATACAAAACCAGCATCAATACTAATCAACAATAACATCATCACCAACAACAACATTATCAAAACTGCCGATATCAATATTATCAACACTAACACCACCACTGTTAGCAACATTACCAACAATAGTGCGTTGAGCCAGTCATAAACTACGGCAGGTGTGAGTTGGATCCCGAAGCTTTTTGGCAAATCACAAATAACAAAATTAAATTAACGCCCACGGCCACATTTATCAACAGCCCAAACAATTACCATTTTGTAAACACATCCTGACCAATTAAATAAATTATACAACTTCAAAACTTATCTGTTTGAGGTTTTCCCCAGATGACCCACAGCTTAGGCAAAAATATCAAGATAAACATTTCATCAATTTTCCTTTCAAGGTTCATTCTTTTCTGTTGTCAACCAACGTCAATCAATGAAGACTGAAGAAACAAGACTCATCACCCAAACCCACCATGACAACAACGTTTGAATTTGCAGACAGAACGGATCAATTTGAACCTGCAGACATTCCCAGACAGCCACGCTGCACCTCGAAGGCGGCGGCATGTCAGGATGTGGAGCGTGGTTCCAGACAAAACTGAAATCTGCCATCTCCAAAGTGCTGGGCCTCCTCTAGATGACGCACCCAAAATGTTCGATTTAACTGACTTCATTCGTTAGATTGATCTCTTTAAGCCAGCGCTGATTAGATTCACATTTGCAGCAAAAATACCACCACCACCACCATCATCATTATTACTACTACTACTACCATAACTAGGTTTGTGTATAATATATAAACTGTTAAAGACATGAATATCACAACTTCCTGTGTTTTCCTTCTGAGGATTTAAGCATAAAATACAATAATGGATGAGAGGATACTCTTATTACATGGATTTATAAAGGCATGGGAAGTTGGAATGTTCATGCTTTTCAAGGTCATTAACGACGCAAATTATACACATAAAGAAGCCAGGCAGACAGTGAATGACGAGAAAGCGGAGAGGGCGACCGAATGGAATAAAATAGGAGGAAAGAAAGAGAGGAAAATGAAAAGAGTAAGAATGAGAGGGTGAAAAAAGAAAGGGAGGGAGGCAGGGCCAGACAGACATGACGGGGAGAAGGGAGGCCAAAAGCTCCATCATAACAAACTGCAGACAACGTAAACAGTGGATTCCTTTGCTTCGAATTTAATCTAGCAGTAGGCAAGTGGCGGCATTAATGGTAGGGTGGTGCTGGGAATCTATACAGATCAAAAACCATGTCTAGCTTGCATGTGAATATGGTGATTGAGTAATAGCAAAACAGACAAGGGAAAGAGGGAAGAAAGACAAGGGAACAGTAAGGAGGGGGGGGGGGGGAATATGTCTACGAAGCAATCACCATGGCAAAGTCAATAATAATAATAATAATAGAAAAAAATGGGAAGAGAAACGGTGTATATGTGAGGCAAGCAAATGAAGCAGACAGTTGATCGCCTTCTTTCGTAGCAGAATTAAATCTTATAACATGTGACCAATGACTGCTGCAAGAGGAAAATAATAACAGAGACTAAAACATTGTATTAACGAACCTACCAAGCCACTAATTTCTTTACTACGTTCCCTGGAAATATTAATATCTTTTGTTTTCGTATATAAACATGTAAATTATAAGAAAGAAGAAAATAATAACAGGAAGGTTGTAAAACATTGTCAGTCTGAACTTCCTTTCGTTGTTTAGTAAGGAATTGATTTAATAAACGGAGAAATGCCCTCAATAAGTTTGTTTATTCCTTCTGCAACGAAGGAAAATAAACAGACCAAAAAAAAAAGTAGTGAAATATTATGTGGATGAAAGGGAAAATAATGAAAAAAAAGCAAACAAGCAAGATTTAAAAAGGAGGATTGGGACAAAAAGATGAAGTAACAATTCTCATGAGTAATATTAAGCAGTGTTAGTAAAGCTAAAGCAGGCCATCATTGCTTACTTGTAGACTAAAAGTAAATTAACACCCAAACAACAACCTTGGTTGGTTTTAGAACAGTAAAAAGAGACAAGAAGAGGTTATGGAACAAGAACAGTTGCATTAATGAAGACGGTGTGTGTTAGTGCCTCGTAATTTAAAACCAAAACAACATCAAGTTAATCCACAACAGTAAACTTGGTCAACTGTAATTGTTATGTACATCAATGAAACACAAAATATATAGACGTGCAAATAGCTATGTGTGTGTGTGTGTGTATATATATATATATATATATAGTTTCTCGGTGTGCATACGAATGCAGTTGTGTGCAGCTTGAAGTTGTTTTGTTGGAATCATCAGAAACATATATATATATATATATATATATATATATATATATATATATATATATATATATATATATATATATACTTACACACACATGCACAATATTCTTTTTTTTTCTTTTTCCAATCAGCTTATGCAAAAACATTTTTGTTCGTTCGGTAAAAACACATACAAACATCCCTCATATATATACATATATGTGTGTGTGTGTGTGTGTGTACACAACGATGCGGCTGAAAAGGAATAAAGAAAACAAGGAAATGCACGAGAATAGATAGAAGATTTAGGAATCACTAGCGGGATAGCTACTCAAGGGTTTCTGGATCCACTGGAAAAGCCACTTACCTAAGGTGTCATACACATGCAACAACCAAATAACCAGCTGCACACAAAATACATTAACAAAGTCCGCCATGATAGCTTACTGAAACTGACAAATATTTCTCCCACAAGTCATTGCGCGGCTGCGTGTAAAGCTTCCGGAGTCGGCGGCAGCCATTCTGTGTAGACTTTTGTCAGTGTTAATATGCCAGACAGTCTTTTCATAGACGATATATTAACTGAATATATTCCTATGCAAGATACGTAATCTTAAAGATATAATAGAGCTGAAGAGAATAGCAGACTTAGAAAACAAACTTAAACGTAATATGCTAATGCTGGCGTGCACCTTTCCCTCGTTTAATGATCCAAGTTTGCTTTAAGATATTGGAAATTTGTCCATATCTGAATAATAGGAATCATACATATAGTTCTAATTGTTTATTATATTATTTTATTGCATCTGTTTGTTGCCTTAAAAACAACTGTAGTTTTATTATGTATTTTGTTTCTTTTCCAGAGGATAATGAATGCAGTTTGGAAATGACAAATGTAAAACCATTTACTTTGAGACCAATATATTACTGGTTACTCATGTTTTCCTCATCAAAGAAAAATCATTCTATACAAAATCTGAAATGTCCTACTTTTGCTATTTATAATTACCATTCTCTCCATGGATTTATCAACTTTTTCACTCACTACTGCCAGTTATCCTTTATAACCCAAGTTTTTTTTTTTTTTACATAGACTGTATCCCGTCTAGTATCGATTAAATGATAAATAAAAAAAATAGGATCTTTTCAATTTGACAGCCAGATTTTTTTATTAATTTTATTTAACTAAACACTTTGAAACGTCGGATACTTGTAGAGTGTGTCACATAGAACAGGGTTTACTCTTAATGTTTTTGACAAAATTTTGTATTTTAGAAGTTATTTCATGTTAAAGTCGTATTTGGGTAATTTTAACCAATCAATGACGTGTATTCAGCTGAAGAAAATTACTGCTGCTGTTTGCAAACAGCAACTTCTGGGTCCACTCCCCTAACAAAACCCTTCTTTAATAACCAGAGATGTTTTTATAGCAGGTCCGTGAACATGTTAAGCTGGCAGACCTTTCAGTATCCTGGGGTCGGTGGGAAAACTCATTTGAATAAAAGGGGTCCATGGTAGTGAAAAGGTTGGGAACCTCTACTACAGCAATCAACATCTTACAACCACAAATACATTGTTAAGTACCACTGCAACCACCTCATCTCGCACACAGTACCACATTCACTAAAACAACATCACATTCAACATAATACTATGACAGGTACTACTACAATAGAATTACAGTTGCTACAACACAACAATATCATAGACATTTTCATGTTTCTCTCGCATAACTAACTGATCATTCTAGTTATTACAATACAGCTAGGGGCCATCACCACTCTGCTACACGTCCCACTGCAACCTATACTAAGATCATCCCAACCATTAACACACCACTACAGTCATATCAAAACATCCCAAACAGTACTACAGCTGTCACTATATTTCTGTATATACAACCACCAGTTTCATTCATAATACTGAGACTACCACTGCATTGCTACAGACTAAACCCTGCTCATCACTACAGTTCCCATCACAGTTTTCTTTGCAACTGCAATTGTTATCCTCACACTGCAGTCTCTGTCAAACATCTACAGTCAATTATCACACAACAATAGGGCAGCAAGCCGGCAGAAACGTTAGCACCCCAGGCGAAATGCTCAGCGGTATTTCATCTGTCTTTACGTTCTGAGTTTAAATTCCGCTGAGGTTGACTTTGCCTTTCATCGTTTCAGGATTAATAAATTAAGTACCAGTTTGTGTACTGGAGTCAACCTAATCGACTCATCCCCTCCCCAAAAATTTCAGGCCTTGTGCCTAGATTAGAAAAGATTATCACACAACAATAGAAACTGTATACACTGTTGCTGGATCATGTAAACCACCAGATAACAGTGAGTTGACATGCTTTTAATAACCACTAATACCACCAGCACACCATAATCATCACTACCGACCCATTTCTGTAGCTACTACCATCAAGAGATATCTCTGCAGTTAATCACGAGAAAGAAGTAACAGTGGCCCCAGCGTTTTCAGCCCCTCCCTTACGCTAATGGTGGTGGTGGGAGAGGTTGATTGGAACAACTTGCTGAGATTAACTGTTCTTGCTTTGCTTTAATTAATTTTGTAAATAACGAAGAATTTAGTAAAATAAATGTCATTCGTCAGCTTGTGCAAGGTGGTGTACTGGCAGAATCATTACTGTGCTGGACAAAATGCTGCCGAGCAATTTGTCCATATTTACATTCTGAGTTCAAATTCCACGGAGATTGACTTTGCCTTTCATCCTTTCAGGGTCAAAGTGCCAGTTACGCACTGGGGTTGATGAAATCAACTACCCTCTTCCCCAAAATTTCAGATCTTGTGCTTATAGTAGAAAGGAATTAGTTGATGTTTTGGACATAAATTAATATGAAATTTTGATGAAAAATTTTAATTTGGATCGCTTTAAAATAGGAAAATTGAGTCATAGAACCATGGCACCATCACCAATGCTTTTGACACAGCACCATCACCAGTGCTTTTCACATGGCACCAACACTGACAGGATCAACAAGTTCCTTGCAAGATAAGAACCCCCTCAACTGGGAGTGGGGATTAGTGTTGAGTTGGGTGTGGTTTTGTGCCAGGTTTCATATGCATGAAGATTCTCCTGAAGATGATGTTTGTGAGTGACACAATCGATTAGTATTATCAGGTGAGAGTGTTGGTGGAAGAGATCAGTGATGGTCCATCAATATCATCATCATCATTGCCATTTAATGTTCATTTTCCATAGTATGTGTAGCACCTTGGATAAGTGTCTTCTACTATAGCTCTGGGCTGACCAAAGCCTTGTGAGTGGATTCAATAGATGGAAACTGAAAGAAGCCTGTCATATTTATGTGTGTGTGTCTTTGTCTGCCACTACCGCTTGACAACTGGTGTTGGTGTGTTAGCATCCTTGCAACTTAGCTAACTTAGTGGTTTGACAAAAAGGAACTGATAGAGTAAGTACCAGGGTCGATTCACTTGACTAAAAATTCTTCAAGGCTGTGCTACAGTATGGCTGCAATCTGATGATTGAAACAAATAAAAGAGTAAAAGAAAATCTTGCAACCAATCTCCAGCTTGTTTGCTCTCCTTCTTGCATTGCCTATATTTCTTCGGTTCCCATTCTGTTGGTTGCAAGAACTAAAAATGATCTGAATTTGTGGTACAAGGCCAGTGGACAAAAGTGATATAGAAACACTCATGGGTTTACTCTAACTGTAAAATGTGCCACTTGTTGGGGTAAATTCCACCCCTGAGGGCTGAGTCTGTAACCCAGGAAGTCATGTTGACTTACACACAGAAATTTGCATGTACTATTAAAGATTATGTTAAAGCAGTGAGTTAGCAAAACCGTTAACATCCCAGGCAAAATGATAAGAAGCGTTTTTTCTGTCTTTATGATATTTATATATTAAATGCAAATGTTTCATATATGTTATAAGGTCATCTTTAATGTGAAAGGGTATGACCAGTGCCTCCCTTTCCAGAGTTTAATGCTGAAGAGAAGATATAACTACTCTGAAATTCATGTGTCTATCTCTCTACGTAGGAAGCACTTCAACCTGATCCAGTGTGTTTACACCTATTTGTCAACAGCAAGAATTTTTCTCCATGACAAAATACAGTGGCTTTCTTCTTCTTCTTCTTCATTTAACATTTACCTTCCATGTTGGACAATAGGTTCAAATATGTATCAAGCACATTTGAGCTGGCAGTTAGTTTATATTTGTGCATATCACTGGTTAACGCTTCTAATCTGTAATTTTTTTTGTGTCATATTAACAAAATTTATTTTTGTGCAGGAAGTATTTATTTTTAAATATGCTCTCGGTTGATCTATGATGCTTGGAACACAGATAAATAATGCTGTTTCCAACTTTTGTCATTGCTGTCACCATTACTGGGTTGTTTTTTTTTCTTTCCTTCAATATGAGAAAATTTTTAAACGATGTTTGCTGGTGTTTATTCTTTCAGTTGTTTCAGTCATTTGGTTGTGGCAATACTGGAGCACTGCCTTGATTGTACATTTGTTTTTTGTTTTTTTTAATTTGTAAGACACTTCCCTTTAAAGGGGCTTCAGAACCTGCTTCATAGCTTCCCTGACAGCATCCACACACCTTAGGAGATATTTTCATGATGTGAACACACGGTTCAAATAGCAATCAAACTATGACCATGATGCATATCACATTCAGTATTAGCTTATCCTGAATCTCTTATCTTTTACTTGCGTCTGTCATCAGATTGTGGCCATGCTTTGAAGAATTTTTGGTCAAATGAATTGACCCAGTGCATATTTTTTGTGTAAAACCTGGTACTTATTCTATTTTGCTGAACTACTGACTTATGGGGATGTAAACACACCAACACTTTCAGTTTCTATCTACCAAGTTCACTCACAAAGCTTGGGTCAGCTCAATGCTATAGTAGAAGACACTTGCCCAAGGTGCCATGCAGTGGGGTGAACCCAGAACAATGAGGTTGGGAAGCAAATGTCTTACCACACAAACACCTACATATTTAAATATTTTTTGAGAAAGATTTAGTTGAAATCTCTTAAAGGTCAGGTTACAGTGTAGGATTCTTTGCACTTGGTATTCAAATAATACAGCTAACAAAAGAGGTGACCTAAAAAAACATCACCATGAAACTCTCCTTATATCTGTGGTGGAAAAAGTAGACAGGAAAATAAACTGGCTTTATTTTGGTTAATGTCTTTGTACACTGAGGAACATGAGAGTGCTCATGAAGAA
The DNA here is from genome assembly GCF_046866305.1 of Octopus bimaculoides. Classification (NCBI taxonomy): domain Eukaryota; kingdom Metazoa; phylum Mollusca; class Cephalopoda; order Octopoda; family Octopodidae; genus Octopus; species Octopus bimaculoides. Next base: position 31,168,737 of record NC_142937.1, read on the forward strand.
GAAAACAAAATGCCCGATCTTAACTCAAACAAGCAGGGATTGGGTTCCAACGGTCCAACAGCGAAGTACACCCTGGCTTTTTTTTCTTCTCTGCACACAAGTGCCACTTCTTTTGTCATCTAGTTCATTACATCCTTCACTTATCTAAAAATCACTTCATGCACCAGCAAACTAAGAAATTAACCAACTAAAGACAATTTTTATCTACAATAACTTCCATTTCTAAGTAGAACTTATTTTTACTTTTCCTCACCGTTTTACATACTGAAAAAAAGATTTCTTTTTTAAGAATCGTCATCTCCGTATTTTTAAGGGTGGAATCTCCCACTCCACCCTTCACATTTTTTTCGAAAAATAGTTAAAAATCAAAAGTTTAGTAAGTCGAGAAAACTGAAAATTTATAAAGCCTTTTTCTTTGGCAAAATTGAAATATCTGCTGTTGGAAACCTTCAGTTTGTGATCATAGACCGAAAGATTACCGTGTACTGTATACACACTAATAATTAAACACTATATATTGTTTAGCAATGGTCTTTCAACCACTTGGTAACTAAGTTTGTTAGCGTCAACATTGTTCAATATATTTACTTAGACAAGTCACAACAGGTATCTTCTAAAGTCTATTATTTCAATGAAATTTTATTAAAAAGTTCAGTGATATTCATTTTCGTCTTCACCAAAACAATTTTACTTTTCAACAGTTGCACTTCAGCTTGTCAACCCACTCCCCATAGAGCAGCTACATCACTTTTACCAATTAGTGAACAATATTTCGTTAGAATTATTTCATCTTGACTTTCGATACTTTTTTTTTAATAAATATTTAAGAGTTATTTCAATAATTAACGCTTCTATATTTCTTTAAAATGTCTATTCTGTACCATCTTTTGAAGGATATTCGGCTGCCATTTCTAGCAGGTCGAGACTTGTAGGAAGGTGTTAGACGGAAAAAAAAGCGAAAAACGAAATGGTTTCAGGAAAGTGAGACATTGGACTAGGATCAAAATTTCAAGGTGGAAAATTATTCACAGGATCAATAGAAAGTTGTTTTTTTTGCTATTTGCTGGGTCCGAAGGGGTCGCACCCATAGCTTCTGCGGGGCTTTTTTCTAATCTAGACCAATGCTCCGCAACCGGTATGCCGCAGCACACTGGTGTCTCACGAGATGACGCTAGGTGTTCAGCAATGTGTAACCCGAATATAATTTTTTCCCCTATACTTTTAGTTCAGGTGTGCCACCGAATTTTGAAAAAAAGCATAAGCGTACCGCAAGTGAAAACAAGTCGAGGAGCATTAGGGTAGACCACTGAAATAGATAGGTTTCGGTTTTGAACTTCGATATCAACACCTACCGGAAAGACAGAGATCTGGGCATCCTGATCAGTGGTTGGCCAAGAGGGTTGGAGTTGGACACAAGGTCAGGAGATTACAAAAAAAAAAGACTGACACTCCGTCGGTTACGACGATGAGTGTTCCAGTTGATCCGAACAACGGGACAACCTGCTCGTGACATTAACATGCAAATGGCTGAGTACTCCAGAGACGTGTACCCTTATTGTACAGGGAGATTCAGGTTGACAAGGTTGGTCATTTGAATTACAGGTACAACTCATTTTTGCTAGCTGAGTGGACTGGAGCAATGAGAAATAAAGTGTCTTGCACAAGGACACAACACGCCACTGGCTATCGAACTCACGAGCGTGAACCAAACACCTTAACCGATAAGAGTTGAAAGGGATCGGAACAGAAGGGGCGTGAGCCCAGCTGGTTCCGTGGAGCAGAGGACATTAGAGTAGTGGTAGAGAGAGGAGACAGAGCTAATCAGTGGATCAACGGCTGGAGTAGGTCTTTTGAATTACTTTGTACCAATCGGAAAGTTGATCCTTTCGTGAATGCGGTTTTGGGTGTCAACCTACAATAGCAATACTATCTTAGATATGAAAGAAACACTACCTTAAGGGCCTCAGTTGAGCTTTGGAGAATATCAATATTTGCTGCGAATTTGAGAAGCGTTTGTTTTCTTGCTGTTGTCCAGAGAAACAAGTTCGGAGGATGACTTCAAAGAGTTAGTGTGTTGGTATATGGTGTCTAGGCTTTAAGTGGCTGATGCAATTATAGGGAGACAACTGACCAACTGATTGATCAATCAGTTAATTGGTTAAATAATTAACCAGTTGATAAATAAAAAGAAGTGAAATAGAAACAGCGCTTGTATTATTGGCATAATGAGCCTCTCGGAATACAAAGCCTGTCAACACACAAGTTCACATTAAGAATCTTGAAAATCAAATTTAAAATTTAGAAACAGATTTAACGTCGTTAGGGACCTTACACTGTATCCCTAAGAATATGTGATTTATTAATTTTAAAGCGTTTTAATTTTATTCGATGATAATCTATCAAGGACAAGCTTTTCCTTTAAATGATAGTTTATGCCATTTTATAGGTCAAATGTTTGTTCTTGAGCCAAGAATGTAGTGTTTCTAGACTTTCATTTAATTTCCTTTACTGGACAATCAGACTGCCTTTAGGACTCAGCTGAGGGAAAGGGTTGCTAGAAATAACAGCCAAATCTCATCTATCACAATGCTTTCAAACGCATGACGTTTGAGCCGGGATTAGTTTTCAAAAGCTGCAACCAAGAGTTGAAATGAAACTGGAAAGGTTGCCTTTAAACAAGTTTGGCCAAAGGAGAATCTAAAAGAAACCCCATGGTTTCTCTAAAACAAAGTGTTTAATTCTACCAAAATATAGAAAACTTCATAAATTTGAATGTGAAGACAGATTTTAACGTTTAGACAAATTTTTTTTTAATCTGAAATTCATTTCAAATTTGCGAACCGTTTTTTTTTTTTTTTTTTCCCCTTTCTGGCGCAGATTACAAGTTACTTCAAACTTTTCTCATTAGGAAACTATCAGCTTAACAACTTTGGTCTTTATTTGATATCTGTAGGTCAGCAAGTCTAAGAAGTGACCATCACGGTCAAAGATATCCATTTTGTATACTAATCGAGAGCAGAGTATATACTGCTTTCAATCCCATATTAAGATTTACTAGACACTTTCAGGGCTCAAAAAAGATATATAGGGCAGAGTTTTACTGCTATTTCTAGCACATGCAAGTTTCACATGTGTCAAATACTTTAAAAGAATATTAGCTATATACCACTAAATATATTCACACAAATTACCTTTCATATATAGCAGCACTGGCTCACACGAAAACCATTCGGTACACAAATCATTAACAGAGTAGACTTAGCCAATGTTAACAGCAATTATTTCTATTATTTTCACCAAGGAGGAGGACTTCTCCTTTTCACCAGGTAACAGAAATAATAAACATGAATAAACCTGCTGAAGACGAGTCTGTTGGAATGTTACAATGTAAATTTATGGTCAACTTCCAGATCTCAAGATAATTTCCTAGTAAGATCTGCTCTCTTTAAAACATCATTCATCACAGGTGAAACAATGTTCTTTAAATAAATGAATTTAAAAGTTCGGTCTTTTATTTTTTTTAACTAAGTTTTTTGTTCCCGGGTGAAGATCTTTATATTAACCGATAAATCCATAAAATTAAGGTTGAACAATTCAGTTTTTAATAAAAACGATGTTAAAATCAAACTTCCACCGCCACACATTCACAAACTATTCTTTTAGGGTTGGAAAATTAATTTACAATAAGTTGTATTAATTTTCACTTCGCCAACTTTGTAATTTTTTTTTCCTTTCATGAAATTCCTGCAGATTATCAAAAAGGTGATGACGATTACAGGTGAAGAAATTTTTATTAATAAAAAAAAGAAAAGCTAAATGATGCAATTTATGGAAAACAAAAAAAATTAACATAGTTCTAGCCTATTACATATCAATTTTGAGTAATAATACTCTCCAATTTTTCTTAATATTGATGAAAAATAAAAATCAAGATAATATCGTTTCATTAAATTGTGAATAATTGATTGCATAGTCTTGCTTTTTATTAAAAAAAAAATCGGTTTCACCAGAAACTCATTAATGACAATATTTCGATTTAAAACAACACCAGGACAAACCGAGGAGTGTACAAGCATATATATATAGCTTGATAGTGAAAGATAAACTAGAACGAAATATACAACAGTTATCTTGCAAGTCAGCCACGATAAATTATTAATATCAATTAGATTATTCTAGATATATATATCTATACAGGTCTAACCACCTTTAATCATAAATCTGTTAATATCGCCGTATATCATTCAAAAAGAATGTCACGAAAGCCTATTCAATTTTAGTTTAGTACTGTAAATATATTTTAAGACATACAAAATGTCAAAAAAAAAAGATTTAAGGATAATGAATCGAAAAGCTGAAATGTATAATCATTTATTGACAAGTTTAAAATAACTAGCACAGGGTCCATCTCTTCTAAATAGAATGAAATGAAAAATCGTTTTATTACAATATTTTATGTTGGTTATTTACAAAAGAGACCTTCCTGCAAATATACATTCAGAAATAAAGTCATTGTTCACACATGAACGTCTCTCTTACCTCCGACAGACGGAGTAAATTAGTTCTGGTATCTTTAAGCGCTGTAATTATTCTTCCTGCGACTCCAAGAGTCGTTCCACAGACCAAAATCATTCCTCAACTACAAGCGCATAAATCAACTCGAGAACGTCCATAAATACAGATGGTCCTAAAAAAAGAGCCAAATTTTCGATATGCTGTAGTTCCAAGGGAGAGATTAACTGGAAGCCTTCTGGGTCTTCTTGGGGAGAAGAACAGCCTGAATATTGGGAAGAACACCACCCTGGGCGATGGTCACTCCAGACAAAAGTTTGTTTAATTCTTCGTCGTTACGGATGGCCAACTGTAAATGACGGGGAATAATTCTCGATTTCTTGTTGTCTCTGGCAGCATTTCCTGCCAATTCCAACACTTCGGCAGCCAAATATTCCATAACAGCAGCCAAGTAGACTGGAGCTCCGGCACCAACACGTTCGGCATAATTTCCTTTGCGGAGAAGACGGTGGATACGACCGACAGGGAACTGAAGCCCAGCACGGGATGAACGGGTTTTACTCTTTCCCTTCACTTTACCTCCTTTACCACGACCAGACATTTTCTATAGGTAATTATGACAGCAAGAACACACGAAGCTAATGACAATAGAATAATAAAATGCTTACTTGGCTTAAATAAGCATAAAGTGGCTCAACTCGCTATCTGTTTACGTCTTCACTATTTTAACCAATTAAATTGAGAGCTACAATCGGTCACATGATATCATTTAGTGGTGTAAGACGTTTAGCCAATAAAATTACTTTGTAAGAGTAGACTCGTCTGGAGCCTACCATAGTTTATATAAATACTGAGAGAAAGCTGTTGACATTGTAACATTCAATATACAACTGCAATGCCACCAGCTCCTGCTGCACCTTCTAAGGGGGCCAAGAAGGCTTCCAAGGCCAAATCTTCTCGAGCTTCGGGTGATAAGAAACGTAAGAGAAGGAGGAAGGAAAGTTATTCCATCTACATCTACAAAGTAATGAAACAAGTCCACCCCGACACTGGTATTTCCAGCAAAGCTATGTCTATCATGAACAGTTTTGTCAACGATTTGTTCGAAAGAATAGCTTCTGAAGCCAGCCGTTTGGCTCACTACAACAAACGTTCAACCATCAGTAGCCGTGAGGTCCAGACTGCTGTCCGTCTGCTTCTCCCTGGCGAGTTGGCCAAACACGCCGTCTCTGAAGGTACCAAGGCTGTCACCAAATACACCAGCAGCAAGTAGATAAAACTATTCTACTGTTAATGTCTTTGACAACGGCCCTTTTCAGGGCCATTTAACATTTCAAAGTTAGTCGACTTGGTCTAATTATCATTTATATGAGCTAAGCAAAGTCCGAAAAATTTTAAAGCTATTTGAACATTCATCTATATTTATCTTTTTTTTTTTCCATTCCTGAAATGTAAAATATTTGAAATCAATAATCATAACACTTTATTCATCTACAATGAATTCAGATCATTTTAAATGTTTATCTTTAACGTTGTAATAAAAAACTAAATCTATCATTAGAGCGTTTTCTTTATTTGCTGGCCTTTCACGTTCTAAGTTCAAATCCAGCTGTGTTCGACTTTGCTATTCATACTTCTGGGTCGATATAATGAACTGCTCTATCCTAAATTTTTCATCTCGAATACTTTTTTTTATGCATAAACTGAATCTTGACTGAAAAAACAAATATTTTTTTATTGATGTGATAAACTCGATGTATTTGTACAAAGACACTCCCACCTTGTGAAAAGTTGGAATAGCGATGTGGATAAAAAATAAAATTGGAGGTATTTATCTCCTATTTTAACTTAATATTTTTGTTAAGTTTTCATTTCTATAAAGCATTTTCAACCACCAGTTCCCTCAACCCGCTGCATTAATGAAGAAATGTCTAGCAACATCACGCCGGAATACAGACGACAGTGGAATAATTACACTTTCATTTTACTAATTCGCTAACCTTAATTCTTATACCTTAAAGTTTTACTTTATACTGGCAAAATTCTAGAACTGTTAATATAGAAATCGCGTATTTTTCCGAGGTTTGTATTTTTTTTCCAATTGAATCTGGGATACTATGTGCCCTCCATCCAATCTGTTTCTTAACTCTGACAGCTGGGGGGGGGGGTTTTCCCCCAATTTTCGGTTGAGTTTCGGATCAGGACACCCCAAGAATTTGGATTTTTCTCCGGTTTGACGAATTTTTTCATCTTTATATGAGAATTTTAACTCCATCCTCTTCTGGGTCAATTTTTTGGCACTACATACTTAAAACCATTAAAATTTTCAAACGAAAAGGTCTGATTTAAGGGAGATTTAGATGTTGTTTCTAGCACATCCCACGACCACGTCCTCGTTTCTTTGTTACTCTCACATGTATTGATGTTTTTCAATATTATGCCTTAAATTAACTCCTTGAGTATTTCGACTCCTACCCCAACACCGTTTTTTCTCCAAATATTCCAGACATTCAAGTGACTTCGCAGCTCTTCTTCCAAAACCACCAACATACGAGAGTTGAGCTCTTGACATGCTAGGAATAGCTAAATCTCACTCAAATTGTTCTGTCTTAAGATATTCCTGATAATGTAATCTAAATCGCAGAGAACCTGAAAAAGTCAGTTTGAAGGCGACTTGGTGCTAAATAACTAAAAGCAGAACAATATACTAATTTTTCCTTTTTTGGGAGATGTGATAAAAAAAAATATGCAGAACTGTCTTCACAGCATCAAAATAAGATAAATGTCGATTGCATTTTATCAAATCCAAATAAGATTCTGAGTACAACTTGTAATGTTCCTAGTGACAAATTTGATATTAGCTGTAAAAATAAAGCCTAAAATGAAGCTATGAATGCCTCCAACCTGTCTGAGAAGAGGATCTCCAATAAAGGACTGACTTGGAGAATGACAACCTATCAAACATGAAAGTTCTTTAAAGGTGATTTGGCAATATCTGGCAGTTCCAACTTTTGAGTTTAAAACCTGCTGAAGTCAACTAAATTTTAATATTTTTACAGGAAGGAAAAAATATAAGCATTAAAAGTAAAAGATTGAATTGTTAAACAGAACGAAACCCCACCAAAGTAAAAACACAACGTGGGGGGTGGGGTGGAAGGTGAGAGCAATGGGTTCTACATACTGGAACAATGGGTGTGTTTAAGGGTTAATAAACCTACCACTCCCAAGGTCTTGGCAGAGTAAGAATTTCAGACCAGATGCCTTGCAGTATTTGCTCTGGCGCTTTGTGTTCTGAATTGAAATTCTTACTCTGCCAAGACCTTGGGAGTGGTAGGTTTATTAACCCTTAAACACACCCATTGTTCCAGTATGTAGAACCCATTGCTCTCACCTTCCACCCCACCCCCCACGTTGTGTTTTTACTTTGGTGGGGTTTCGTTCTGTTTAACAATTCAATCTTTTACTTTTAATGCTTATATTTTTTCCTTCCTGTAAAAATATTAGACTAATTGCCCAGCTTAACACTTGTCTGGCACCTTGGATACTTCTAGCAGAGTCCTCTCAGTTGCAAGTGGTTCTAGTATGAGACTGCCTTCCATCCCACCAGTCTTGGAAGCTCTAACAGGTGAAGGGGCTATTACCTTTCCTCTTGACTAAAAAACAAAAGATACTTTCTTGGAGTCAAAGTTTGCAGTAGAGAGGTAAGCTTATGAATAATCCAAAGAATTTGTATTTATTACTAAAATCACAAAAGTAAACTTTTTACACTATAACATGATGGAAAACATTGAAATGAAAAGTCCAGTCGAACATGTTTGTTGCTGCTACAGTTTTATTGGCATATCATGGCTAGTTTTCTGTATTGAGAAAAATATTACAATTTGGGATAAAATTTTGGCTGCAAAACTGTATCAGACTTTGAAGCATAATCAGTTCTGGTTGAATGGTAGAGTATAAAACTGCAAATATGTACAAGACTTTTTGGCAAAGAATGTGAGAAAACTAAGGCAGATATTCTAATGCTGCTGTATTAAAACACATTAAGTGTATCACAGTGTTTCCCAGTATTTCTGACATATACTCTCATTTATGGAAGGGACCACAGGGTGAAGATTACAGATACTAGATTTGAATGAAAATGTCTAAGACAAGGGTAGAGTTATAGAGAAAATGGTTGTTGAAAACAGTCCGATACTCTTATATTATTTAAGCCACATAATGCATTAAGATTTACTTTGACAACATTGGTTGGATCATCATCATTTTATGTCTGTTTTCCATGCTAGCATGGGTTGGACGGTTTGACTGGGGTCTGGAAAACCAGGAGGTTGCACATCTGGCAGAGTTTCTACAGCTGGATGCCCTTCCTAATGCCAACCACACTTTATTTGCCGGGTCTTCTCAGTCACATCATATCTCCAGCTCCAGAGGTCTCGGTCTTTTGTCATTGCCTCTGTGAGGCCCAACATTTGAAGGTCATGCTTCACTGCATCCCATGTCTTCCTGGGTGTCCCTCTACCCTGGATTCTTTCCACTGTTTGGGAGTGGCACTTCTTCACACAGCTCTCCTCATCCATCCGTAGTACATGACCATACCAACGCAAACATCTCTCTCTTGCACGCCACATCTGATCCTTCTTATGTCCAACATTTCTCTCAGGGTGCTTACACAATGGTGAAAATATTTTGTTCAAAGTAAACTATATCAGCTAAAAGGACAACAGTTAATCCTTTTGCATTCAGATTACTTTGTCAAATGTAAAGCTTATTTTATTCCCATTGTTTTGAATTAATTATCCATCTCATAGCTTCAAAATTTCAATAATGGGGTATTACATTGCAGGATAGGTATGGAAAACTGGATCTGACAACGTTGAACATAAAATAGATTTATTTGGCTGAATATGGCCAGTTTAAATGTTAAAAGAATTTTAATTTGTGATAGTTGATAATTGTGAATGTTATGCTTAGTTGGAAATGGTTTAGCTGACTGTCCTTCCTCTCATCAACTCAATTGTTTCCAAGCAGAGTAACATTTTCTCATGGCAAAGAATGTTTTCTTTTTTTTTCAGAATATCGGAAATGAATGACACTAACTGTATCATCATCATCGTTTAATGTCCGCTTTCCATGCATGGGTTGGACGATTTGACTGAGGACTGGTGAAACCGGATGGCAACACCAGACTCCAATCTGATTTGGCAGAGTTTCTACAGCTGGATGCCCTTCCTAACGCCAACCACTCAGAGTGTAGTGGGTGCTTTTACGTGTCACCCGCACGAAGGCCAGTTAGGCGGTACTGGCACCGGCCATGCTCAATCATCTCACTTGCACACCACAACTGATGCTTCTTAGGTCTAACTTTTCTCTCAAGGCACTTACACTCTGTCGGGTATGCACACTGACATTACACATCCAGCGGAGCATACTGGCTTCATTCCTTGCGAGCTTACGCATGTCCTCAGCAGTCACAGCCGATGTTTCACTGCCATGTAGCATGGCTGTTCGTACACATGCGTCATACAGTCTGCCTTTTACTCTGAGTGAGAGTCCCTTTGTCGCCAGCAGAGGTAAGAGCTTTCTGAACTTTGCCCAGGCTATTCTTATTCTAGCAGCTACACTTTCAGCACACCCACCCCCACTACTAACTTGGTCACCCAGATAGCGGAAGTTATCAACTACCTCTAGTTTTTCTCCCTGGAATGAGACTGAAGTTGTTTCCTGTTTGTTTACAGTGTTTATTGCACCTGAACATCTGCCACGTACAAAAACTAACTTTATGGTTAACCTGCCTTTGATATTGCTGCACCTCTTATGTGTCCGTAGCTTGCACTGGGTACATCTTATAGAGTTACTACCAACCCCTTTTCTACATACTGAGCAGGGCCATCTACCTGAAGGGGTTTGTGTTTTATCTACCTTCCTACTTATTAGGATTTTGGTTTTAGCTAGGTTGACTCTAAGGCCCTTCGATTCTAGTCCTTGCTTCCACACCTGAAACTTCTCGTCTAGTTCTGATAGTGACTCTGCAATTAGTGCAAGGTCATCAGCATAGAGGAGCTCCCAGAGGCAACCTGACTTGAATTCCTCTGTGATCGCCTGGAGGATAAATAGGAGGGGGCTGAGGACGGAACCTTGGTGGACCCCTACCTCTACCCGGAATTCATTACTGTATTCCTCATTGACTACCAGATAAGGGATCGGGGGACCCTGTCAAAGGCTTTCTCCATGTCAACGAAAGCCAGGTACAGAGGTTTATCCTTAGCTAGGTATTTCTCCTGCAGCTGTCTTACTAGAAATATGGCATCAGTGGTGCTTTTACCTGGCACGAACCCAAACTGCATCTCATCTAAATTGATTCGCTCCCTAATTAGTTGGGCTATGACCCTCTCCATAACTTTCATAACCTGATCTAACAGCTTAATGCCTCTGTAATTATTTGTATCTAAAGCGTCACCTTTACCTTTGTAGCAGTTGACTATGGTGCTGCTACACCAGTCATTGGGTAGGACTCCTTCGTGTATCACTTGGTTCGTAATATGGGTGACTAGGCTATAGCCAACACTGCCAGATATTTTGAGCATCTCTGCAGTGATTCCTGATGGGCCGGGGGCTTTCCCTGTCTTCATACTCTTAATTGCTTTATCTACCATGGTACTGTCAACTCAGATAGCTGGTCCTTCTGTTGGGTCGACATACAGCAGACTCTCTTTCTCCCATTCATTCTCTTTATTAAGCAATCTATCGTAGTGGCATCTCCAGACCTCTTTCTTTGCAGCCTCATTTAGTGCAAGCATACCATCATCCATGCGAACACATTTCTCTCCTACGACATCACTATTCTCTCTCCGACACTGTCTTGCAACACGAAATACCTCAAGTCTTTGGTCCTCACGGCGCAGAACATTGGCAAATCTTTTCTTATCTGCTTCCTCTCTGGCTAAATAAACCTGTCGCCTAGCTTCCCTTTTGGCACATTGGTACAATTCCCTGCTACCACCGTTCTTCCAGCCCTTCCAAGCCTGTTTCTTTTGTCTAATAGCCCTGTCTACCTCCTTGTTCCACCACCACGTTACTCTGGGTCGAGAGGGAACTTTACACCAGCCACATATCTGGTCGGTGACTCAACAGGTTGTCCCGCAGAAATCTCCAATTGTATGACAGTGAAATATATACACGACAGGCTCCTTTCAGTTGTGTATCAAACCTAGACACAAGCGTTTTTTGGTTGGCCTGGGTCTAAGGAAGGCACTTGTCTAATGTGCTATGCAGTGGAACTGAACCTGAAAGAGAGCCTCTTACTTAAAAGACAGCCTGATCTTTGAAAAGGAGTTTCCATAAAATTTCATGTAACAAATGCTACAGCACTTCGAAAATTCTTTGATGTCCCAAAAGCTATTCATTTAGAGTATATTAATTTAAAGGAACTAACATTAAAAGTAGAGAGTGTAGAAGCAATTATGAAACACCCGAGATAATATGAAGATAGCCATAATTGAAGAATGTTATCTTTTGATACCAACGCACTTGAGGCCACTCTTGGCTTTGAAAACCTTTCGAAATTTCATGCTAATTTGTTCCAATCAACATTTTACTAAATTCTTCATTTTCAAATTGAAAATGATGGCATTGTATTTCAACAAGAGGAAGGTGAATGCTGATGTCTTATCTATTCCATACAGAAGGAATTCCTTTTGTAAGAACCCCCAGTTTGTAGAAACAAGAGTGAAAAAAAGCATGCAGTTCAGCGGGTCGGGTATTCAGCTCGCGATTGTGAGTTTGATACGTGATGGCGTATCCACTCAGCTGGCAATAGTGAGTTGTACCTGTAATTAAAAAGGCTAGCCTTGAGACAGTCTGTGTTATGGTGAATCTCCCTGGTCTGTGGAGTGCTCAGCCACTTGCACGCTAATATTACGAGCAGGCTGTTCCGTTGATCGGATCAACTGGAACGCTCGTCGTCGTAACCGACACAGTGCCAGTTAGTTTTTGTATTTAAGAAACAAAAGAATTTAACTGCAAATTGACTCAAAGTGAATTCCAAATCTGACTACTTCTCATAAGTTAACATATTTGGATGACCCTAACTCCTGGAGATGGAAAATAACCAGCAGAAGTATAAAGATCTAAAACTATTCATCCAGTTTTCAATGAGCCAAATTGTAAAAATGCAGAATAATGAATCCTTGAATAAGAAAAGTGGTTTGGAGAAAAATGATTAAACAGCTAGGTTCTTTGGTTTTAGATAAGTGAAAGGGAGAGTAACATGGAGTATTTTAAACATAAGCGCAACTTCAGTAAACCTTTTTGACTTGTAACAGCTTCGATTTTATAAGAAACTTTGAAAAGCCATATATATGGTACTCTTATGTTGATGTATACAAGCTCTTCGTTTTGGCAGATGGTCATACTACCTTCCTCCCATGTGCCCAGCCTAATCTCATTCATGAGATAATCTGATGGTTAGCAGGTTTAAAACTGGTTTACTTGTTCACTAACATGGATAGGTATTACGTTAAACTGCTCAACCAAATCTATTTGAATCGTTTTACTTTTAACATTTGGTGATGTGCCATGTATTCACCACATCAACCATTGAAATATGAAATCAACTTTAATCCAATCTAATAAACTAACCAGCAGGTCTGTTGCTTTTATTTAATTCACGGCGAATTAAAAAGAGTTAAATTAACCCATTAAGTCCCAGAGTACTTATGTGATATAGCTTATTTAATGTTCTCATTTAGTGTCCTATTTATAAGACAGTGGGACTTCATGGGTTAAAATTTAAAGTTAAAAGAAATCGGAAAATTGAAGATAAAACATTCAAGTATATTAACCAAAAAGAGAAAGTTAGACTGTATTTAAAGTCAATAAAAATATATATTGTATGGGGTGGAGTGGGGGGTGCAGCCATATAGTAGGAAGTTTACTTCGCAACCATGGTTCTAGGTTCAAACCATCAGCACAGCACATTAACCAATGTCCTGGAAGAAGGTGGATGACGGAATTAAAACCCACGAAGTCTGCCTAGTTACCTCCCTTTAATGGCTGATGCAACCAGAATGGATTTATTTCCTTGACGTTTAGTTTATTTGCCTCACATGAAATCCAATCGGGTTGATTAGGTAACTATTGGTAAATATATCCAATCACTTCAGTTTTAGACGGTTATCTTTACAAGTATTGTGTGTGCGTAAAAGAAATCCTCAACTGTTGACCCAGCTCTTTCACAATAATCTGACAGAAGAACCTGTTATCAGCTGAAAATATTGAACTGTCGGAATATACAAGAATCATCTGCAGCATGGACATGTTTGGCTCGGGTTGAACCAGCGAGAATCTATACAAATAACGTTGCTGTACGTTTTCGATAAGGAAGATTCAAACGTTAATGTTTAATGAGACATTCACGTCCGGACCTGCCAGAACAAGAGAAAAATTATTGATCATGCTCGAAAATTAAAAACCTATTACATCATATGATTCAATGTTTTTGCGGTCACTCTACCTGCTAGAAACAGCAGCCACATTTCGCATATTTTAACAGAAAACAGACCGGTTCACGTGTCGAAAGAGAAATCGGTGATCGTCACCGAGGAATGACATTCTTTTTCTAATTAATCATTTGAATGAACCTAATGTACAGCTAAAACAATTTACTGATTACCGGAAAACTGCATTTGTTAATAATAGGGTTCACAAAAAAAAAAAGAAATTATTCTAACGACGTACAAAAGTATACCACGCATTTTCACAACCCATAATCACATTTTGTACATAGCAAAAAACAATGGTTAAGGCGACTGAAGTTTATACAGAAAACCAGCCCATAAGACATTAAAAGGAAAGATAAAGAAATGTCATGAAAGATAAGGCCACCCTTCCGTTGAGGTTACAAAATAAAATAGAAATAAGCATATCGAAGAGGGTGAGGTGGCTTACATTAGGATATGAATGGCCCTGAAAAGGGCCGGGATTTGTCGCTAGTCACGACCACGAAGTTACTTCCAGTTTAACCTCCGAATCCGTACAGAGTTCTACCTTGTCTCTTGAGAGCATAGACCACATCCATAGCGGTGACAGTCTTCCTCTTGGCATGCTCGGTGTAGGTGACAGCATCACGAATGACGTTCTCCAAGAACACCTTCAACACACCACGGGTCTCTTCGTAGATCAAACCAGAGATACGTTTCACACCACCTCGACGAGCCAGACGACGGATAGCGGGTTTGGTAATACCCTGGATGTTATCTCTCAACACCTTCCTGTGACGCTTGGCGCCTCCTTTTCCTAAACCTTTGCCTCCTTTACCACGTCCAGACATATTTCCAAATATTCAGCAATACAAAACTGCAATGACGTGTGATTCTAGTCGCTAGTATATATACACAGTACGCAGACGTAGCAGAGAACACTACGACTTGGAGATCACGTGCCTAAATCAGCGAATCACAGCAAAGCATTCAGCAGCAGCTGTTGTTTGGCGCTTTCTCTTTGTGTTGTGAGAGCATGTGTGAAGATTTTAGCGCCTGTTGTATATAACACTTTAGCGCCCAGACCCGAGTGTATATAAAGCGTGCCAGTTGCCGGCGCTTATTACTGACATCAGTATGGCTCGTACAAAGCAGACAGCACGTAAATCTACCGGAGGAAAGGCTCCTCGTAAACAACTTGCCACTAAGGCTGCCAGGAAGAGTGCCCCGGCAACTGGTGGTGTGAAAAAACCCCATCGTTACAGGCCTGGTACCGTAGCTCTGCGAGAGATCAGACGTTATCAGAAATCCACTGAGCTTCTTATCAGAAAACTTCCCTTCCAGCGTCTTGTTCGTGAGATCGCTCAGGACTTCAAGACCGATCTTCGTTTCCAGAGCTCTGCCGTAATGGCTTTACAGGAGGCCAGCGAGGCTTACTTGGTCGGTCTTTTCGAGGATACCAACTTGTGCGCTATCCACGCTAAGAGAGTGACCATCATGCCCAAGGACATTCAGCTTGCTCGCCGTATCCGTGGTGAGAGAGCCTAAATTGAAAATAATGAAGCTCCTGCTTTAGCCCAACGGCCCTTTTCAGGGCCTCTAAATTTCTTCGTAAAGTTCTACTACACCCTCATCATAATGGTTGTTTCGTGTTCTCATCTTGTGAATTGAAACAATTTTGTTGTCTTCCTGAAGCTGGGCATTGACCCCCCCCCCCCCCTAAACATTTAATAATTGTTGCTCGTCTTATTTTTGTGGCTAATGTTAATCCCTCGTGTTTTGTATCTATTGGAACCGGTGATTAACCATTCAGCCAAATGTAAATTCTAAATGGGACTCGGCAACTTCAAACGCATACATGTACATAAACAAAACTGATTTTTGTAAACGTGTCCGACTCTTTTTTTTTTGTGTACGGAACCTGCAGCACAAAGGTCCACATGGACTATATGTAATCTGAACCTTTTCGCCCTTATTTTTTTTGTTTTTTTTTACGGAATCCCACGTTTTAGGCTATGGAGATTCCGATTCTGAAAATCTTTTCAAAATTTCGATCCCCCCCCCCCGGTTTTATATAGATCTACAGGGTAAACCTAACCCTAACACTAGTTTTGTGAGATTTGGCTGTTATTTCTAGCATGTAAATAGCCTGCTTGGTGGAAGGGCGGATTGAAATTTTTCAAACAATTTTTTTTCAGAATCGAAATCTCCATAGCCTAAAACGTGGGATTCCGTAAAAAAAATTAATAAATAAGGGGGGGGGGAAGGTTCAGATTACATATAGTCCGTCTCTACCGGAAACACTTCCTTTTGTGACCCACCCACTAGAAAACATACTCTAATTTTCGCCACTACTGTATGTATGATGGTTAGATGGGACGTTATGTACAAAATACACCCCTTATCAGTAAGCGACTGGGGGTACGTTTTTCACCGATTCTTCTCCCCATAAAAAAAAAAAAAAAACAGCCTGGTGGGTGTTAACAAGTATGTAGAAAACGAATATGAAAAAAAAGAAAAAATGCGCGCTGACGACCCTGGGGTGGGGAGGACTTTCCGAAAATTCACAAGATCTGATTTTTCCGTCATAACTTCCATTTTTTTTTTTTACGGAATCCCACCCCACGTTTTTGGTTATGGAGGGATTCTGAAAAAAGGTAATTTCAATTACCCCCACCCCTTCATTTTTCACTTTTTCCGGAATGTTTTTGCGAAATAAGATGATTACGATTCTAAAATTTCAATTTCTCAAAAAAAAAAATGTATACCCTCAGGCCATCACGCAGGCTATCCACATGCTAGAAATAACAGCCAAATCTCACAAAACTGCGATAACATGCTATTTCGGATTGACCTATGGACAGACATTAATGAGATGAAGGTGATAACAAAAGTACCGACGCCCGCCGACTGATAACCCCTCGAAAACATTGTTCGATAATAAATACAATTAATCATACAATCAATTATAAATCAAAAAAGAATTACAATGCTACTTTATTTCATAAATATTTGCCATAAAGGCATTACCAAGAGGGGATGAACAAGGACAAACATAAAAGCGGTGAAGTAGCTGTATCAATTAAATATTTACAATTTGAAATATACAATAATTTGATTATATTTACAATGTTCCACTAAAGCATTGCTCATTACAGATGCAATTTGTAATGGCTTTCCTGAAGGATAGGCATCCGACCACCAGGGTAGACCCCTTGCTTTTGCATTTGGCTTCTACTTACCTGGTGCCAAACACTCCTGCGCCTATATCTTATTCTTTTTTGAAAAATTGAAGTTTTACAAACCTTCGCAAAAAAATTCCGGAAAAATGAAGAATGGGGAGTAGGGGGTAATTGAAATTTTGAAAATTCTTTACAGAATCGGATCCTCCATAACCAAAAAGGTAAGTTATGACGAAAAATCATATCTTGTGAATTTCCGAAAGTCCCCCTCCCTCCACCCTAGGGTCGTCAGTGCGCGGTTTTCTGTTCCTGGGTGAAGATATTCAAGGAAAAACCCGGGACAAGAATTTACTGGGAAATGTTCAATTACGTATGCCTCGGTATATATATATAGAACTGTGTATATATGCACCATCTAGTTAGCGGCTGGGGTACACGAATAGGAAAAATGATTCATAGATGTGCTTGTCAGTCGTCGCTAGCCTATAAAGCCCCATTAATAATCTTTTTCCTACTTTCAGGACCTGTGGAGACTCGTACGTGAATAAAAATCGCAGACCAATAGAAAATCGAAAGTTTACAATCACGAAAATATAGGTGGCCCTTAAAAGGACCGTTTTTTTTTCTTTGAGAGAGCAAGATTTACTTGCTGCTGGTGTACTTGGTGACAGCCTTGGTACCTTCAGAGACGGCGTGTTTGGCCAACTCACCAGGTAGAAGCAGACGGACAGCAGTCTGCACCTCACGGCTACTGATGGTTGAACGTTTGTTGTAGTGAGCCAAACGGCTGGCTTCAGAAGCTATTCTTTCGAATAAATCGTTGACAAAACTGTTCATGATAGACATAGCTTTGCTGGAAATACCAGTGTCGGGATGGACTTGTTTCATTACTTTGTAGATGTAGATGGAATAACTTTCCTTCCTCTTCTTCTTGCGCTTCTTGTCTCCGGCGGGACGCGTAGCTTTCGCCTTCGAAGCCTTCTTGGCTCCTTTCGAAGCAGTTGCTGGTGCTGGTGGCATGATGTCACTGGCAGAGATTGACAATACAACCAACTCCACATCCACTCTATTTATAGCTGTCAAGTAGGCTCAGCAGAGGAACATTTTTTATAAATCCGCGCCCTTCATTTTCATTGGTGGAATTTGACGTGTGGTGTATCACGTGACAAAAGCCCGCTTAATTTCACCTGCTTAGTGCAAATCTCGGTTGCTGGAGCCTACTCGGCGGTATTTAAAGGCGAAAAACGCTTTTTATTTCAATTATTCGCCGTTCTGTTGCAAATTAGTATCGAACTCTGAAAATGTCTGGTCGTGGTAAAGGAGGTAAAGTGAAGGGAAAGAGCAAGACCCGTTCATCCCGTGCTGGGCTTCAGTTCCCTGTCGGTCGTATCCACCGTCTTCTGCGTAAGGGAAACTATGCCCAACGTGTTGGTGCCGGAGCCCCAGTCTACTTGGCTGCTGTTATGGAATATTTGGCTGCCGAAGTGTTGGAATTGGCAGGAAATGCTGCCAGAGACAACAAGAAATCCAGAATTATTCCCCGTCATTTACAGTTGGCCATCCGTAACGACGAAGAATTGAACAAACTTTTGTCTGGAGTGACCATCGCCCAGGGTGGTGTTCTTCCCAATATCCAGGCTGTTCTTCTGCCCAAGAAGACCCAGAAGCCTTCTAAGTAAGCGCTTTCGTTGATTGCGTTTGACTTAATCTAACGGCCCTTTTCAGGGCCCTCTACATCATAATTTTAGTCTACTTACCGTTTATTTTATTTGCGATTCGATTCTTCATAGCAAGACATGAAGCTTATGGTTATAACCTAGTGCTTCTTAACTATTTTATCCCTGGACGCCTTTGTTTACTTGACGGAGCCCCTCTTAACTAGTTTTACAGATCCTTTTATTTCCTTAACCGTGATTTGTAATATCTACACCTATCTTAAAAGCTGCCCACCCTGAGTGGGAGTGTCTGTAAACGGATCGCTGACTTGTTTTGGAGAATTTGTTGCAATTGCTTCCCCCAGAGTCATATCCCAATCATGATCATATTCATCGTAAAAATTCATACAGAAAATTTCGCCGAAAACCGTCGCAGTAATGAAGACAAATCCAAAATTTCATGATTGCAGGTTCGGATTCGGCCCGGAATGTTTATAATTTACTCACGGAGTTAGCCTTTAGATTATAAGAATTGTTATCATACAAAAGAATTTCTCGAAAAAGGTCACGTAAAAAGAAATCACCGTTTGGCTTTATCCAACGGCCTTTTTAGGGCCCCTTACTTTCTTCACATAGTCTTCTTGTCGATTTTATTTGCGATTTTTTAATGTGCGTGTATATATGAGAGAGTGTGAGTGAACGTATGTTCTCATGTATAAGTGGAACTCAGTCTCTTTCTCACAGACACGTATCCATTTCATATGCACGTTCGTATCTTGAACTTTCACTCTAAAGCAAAAGTAAATAAAAGAATTTTATGGGAATAAACAAAACATACGGATGACAGTTCGTTGACAACTTTGAAAGCTATAAAGAAACAGCCAAATTTTTAATTGTGTAAAATGTGTATTTTGTCAGTCTCTTTCCGAACTGCTAGGTTGCGGGAACGTAAACCATTTGTCAAGTGGGGAACACACGGGCGGACGTCAGGGATAGATCGCCCACATCAGTTGCAATTACTCTCTTTTGACGGGGATTTTCCAGATTTTTTTTTCACGGTGCCCTTCGAAATGATCTAAAGAGCATCTTTTTAACAAAGAAAAAGTCGACGAGTATTAAAAACACTTTTTCCCTCCCCGGATCGATTTTGGTGGCACTCTGCACCTTAAAAACTACAAGCCTTTTCGGTAAAAAAGAATTTGATTAAAGGGAGATTTGGCTGTAATTTCTAGCATATTATATACAGCTTTGGTTTCTTTTTTATCTCATTATGAAAAGTAAATCCATATATATATGTATGTATAATTATAACGGTAAAAAATCATATATTAATTAATATCGATTTATTACCAGGAAGCTAGCACATTTAAAGAATCAGATTCAGAAAAAATATCTGAGATCTTAGGGGATTAAAGTATATTTTTATATATAACGTTGACCACTAAAGTGGACATTTAATGTGCTAGAAATAGACCACATGTGTCTACTAAGACCTAAATTGTTCTCAAAACGAAATTCAGTGGAGTACCAAAACGTATGCAGGCAAGACAGTGAAAATTACAGAACAATTTAGGTCTTAGTGGTCAACGTTATATATAAAAAATATGTATATATATATATATATGTGTGTGTGTATGTGTATATATATATGTGTGTATATAAATATATATATATATGTGTGTATATAAATATATATATATATATATACCTATGTATATGTATGTATTATCAGGGGTATGAAAGGTATTGGTGTCAGGAAGATCCAAAAGGTATCGGGTAATTGCTAAGTGCTATGGATAATAGGCCATGGTTAAGTTCCAGGCTCGATAAGGATACAAGTGAGGAGTCCAACATGGGTCATGTATTAGCATGCATATATATATAAATTGACAGAATGAGATAAAATATACAAGGCAGTAAATTGATTTCATAACATTTATCAAGAAAATGACTTACAGCTGTTTCCGGGATATGTTATACGGTGCGATATAATGTTTGAGTATTAATTAGTATAGAGAAGATGTGAAATACAGAGGAAGTAAGAGAATGAATATAGAAGTGAGATACATAAGGATATTGTATTTGCAGTTCCATTATTCAAGTAGAATGGTGTATATAAAGTGGTAGAAAAATTGTTTTGGTGAAGAAATTTTCTTGTACCTGGTGTGTGAGTTCCAATGGTGGTTATATTTGGTCATTCCAAGCATAGAGCCTTGTAAAGTGTTGGTCGATCAAGGTTTTTTTTTTTTTTTGTGTGAATTAAAATATGTTGGTAGTGTTAATGTACAGAGAGAAAGGAGAGATGTGTATGATTAGAAAGAGGAGATAAATCAAATCAAAAACATGAAGAGAGAATGGGAAGAAAAAGAGAAGAAGCAAAAGGGAGGGAGACAAAAACAAATGAAGAGAGAATGGGAAGAAAAAGAGAAGAAGCAAAAGGGAGGGAGACAAAAACAAATGAAGAGAGAGGGAACGAAATGAGAGAGGGTGTGTTAGCTAATGGCCAGAATAAAGGGAGAGGTGAGGAGGGTGTTAGATAGTGGTCAGAATAAAGTGACAGGAGGAAGGGAGAGGTGAGGAGGGTGTTAGATAGTGGCCAGAATAAAGGGAGAGGAAAGCATTGGGTCGGTGGATTTCCAAGATATTGCCCCCATCACAGATCCTCCTCCATGTTTAACAACTGGAAGAAGGCAGTCTGGGTCAAATGCTTCTTTTGGCTGTCTCCACACGTATACTTGGCCGGTGGTCGGGAATAAGGTAAGGATGACTCGTCCAAGAAAATAACATTCTTCCACTACTCTAGGGACCAATTCTGTAGGTTTTTACTTCACTTTAAACGCTTTGCAACGTTTGTTTTTGAAAGTAGGGTTTTCTGATTGCAGCCCTCCCGTGAAATCCGGATTTGTGCAGCTCCCGGCGAACAGTTTTTGTGGAAACTGGGTTCTCGAGGTGGTCATTAAGCTTTGCAGTAATTTTGGGAGCTGTACTTTTGTGATCCTTTCTAACAATTTGCGTAAGAGTCCGACGGTCCCTATATGAAAATTTTGGTTTTCTTCCGGAGTTTTGTTTCGACAAGGAGGTTTATCCCTCTTTCTTTAAGGCTGTCATTACTTTCGAGACAGTACCTCTTGATACACCAAACATTTCGGCTGTTTTCGTTATGCTAGTGACTGCCATACGAGCACCTACAATTTGACCTTTTTGAAAGCTCGATAGATCTGTCATTTTAATGAATTATAATTGCCTTTTTCTGATGATATCTGAAAAGAAACAGCAATTTTAGCAAAACATATTAAGCAAAACTAATAATAAATATAAAAAAATAATAAATAAAAAGACGGTTTTATACGTATTTCAAAATTATGATGCTTTGATGCTAGGTGTTTCCATTATTTTGTTCAACCCCTGTGTATATAATTGTTAAAGAGGACAAACATTAAGGCAAGGCAAACATCTCAAGTCATATACAATATTATTATTATTATTGGAAAAAAATTCAGTCTTACAGCTGTTTTGGGGATATCCTCGAGTATGGGGATCAGTTACAGCACTTACCTAGCGTACTTAATCGTTTAGATCACCTGTGAATTAAACCCCCATACTCTGTATGTATGCATGTGTATATATATATATATATATATATATATATTGCTCATATAATAAATCAAAATAAGCAGCATGGATTTTGAAGATGATTGCAGTACGCACGTTTCATGCTACTCCATTTATTTAAGTAATGCGAGCATTACATTAAATGCAATATGTAGAGCAATCTTCAGCTGCACAAAAATGTAGACAATTACAGTAGAATAGACATATTATAATTGTGGCAACATTTAAAATCCAAGTGGGAAGAAGAATACATAAAAATCCATCTTGACATAGCCAAAGCTATCAGGCTAGTAACTAGTTCTAGGCAGAATTCTAACTGTCTCTGATTTTATTGCCTCTTATCTAGTAGTTATAGTATAAGGGGCAATCACTTCTAAGGAAAGGGAAGGTGTAAGCATTATACATGGATATGGTTATAAAGGTTTCTCTGGTCAGAGTGGCAACACTATTATAGGTTGGGGTTTTTCTACTGCTATCATAATGTTGAGGAATTAAACCTTAAGCATTTAGGTCAACAGGGCTTTTTCTTTAGTCTGAATAAAGCATCAGTATTGTTTTACAGATATCAATATTAGTTTAAATAATATTTTAATAATAAGAAGTATGTTAATAATAAAAATGTAATGTAATTAGTTTATACAAAAATCTTGAAGTAATGTCAATTTTGAATTCAAAGGCTATAGATAAGGTGTAAAGTCTAAGAATATTATATATATTGGGCCCAGGAAAACTATTTTGAATTATTTTAAAAATGATTTTAAAATTTAAGCTGATATATATAATAATACTATTTTGAAGACACATAAAAGGTAAGCTTTATTTTTATAATGTAAAGAAGAATTAGTATAGGATTTATATAGTTTATAATAATGGGTATATATCGCTTATATATAAGCGATATTTTCCACTAACAAGTAATCTATTCATAAAAAATGCATCTTAATTTGGAGTTAATCTTAATCAATTCATCTGAGTACTTGTAATCTCACTGTGAACCACCTATTTGTTTTAATCCCTTACTCAGTGTATCTTGGCATGATTTGCACAGGTCCAATCGCAATGGTTACCTGATGGTTAATAAGTTAAAATCTATTGAATCATTTCATTTATAATATTTAAATTCACCATATCAACCCTCGAAACATTAAACTCAGTTGCGTTAAACATTTTACCAAATCAATATATACTTATATATTATATTTCGAGATGGTCATTTTTATTTATTTATTTATTTTGCCAAATAAACACACGCACTATATATTTGTTCTTCAATCGTTTATTACTGTTCTTTTTTAATTTTAATTCCATTGTCCGGAAATCTTTCGCCACACATTTGTGACCTCTTCTGCAACTTTTAGTTTTCGTGTGTGCTCTTGCTGCACTTACTCCAACGACAAAGTACCTGCGTATGTCTGCTGCTCTTAGTTAATACCACGGAGAAACTCGGAAACATTTTCAGCATCCAAGGATTAAATTAAAATAAAATGGAAAACTGAGGATTAAAGCTAATTAAATGAGCTGAGAGTATATTAGACTATTTGAAGTCATAAATATATTTTCTAGGTGTGAGGGTTTACATAGCTGTGTAGTAAAAAACTTACTTCCCAACTGTAGTTCCAGATTCAAATGCGGAATAGGCTGACGTGAGGCGGGACTTGGTGATTGCAAAGCAAACTTATGTTTTCCCATGAAATTAGATTTCATCGTCGGCTCAATAACGGTAGAGGGGAGATAACTCAGAAGTAAAACCTAACGTTTTAATGGCTGACATTCTGGAATACCAAAAAATATTTGTCTGCTTTGATAATTTTATGAATTTGAGGCCTTGTTCTGTTCTAAAATATTGATGGATTTAAACAATGAACAGATAGCTAAAGCTTTATAGCAGATTATAATCATTACAAAAACTGCAGTAATAATATCTTTCTTCCAGTTGGTTGTGAATCTTCCTCTCGTCCTAGTCAAAGTGGATCGAGCAGACGCCTGGTCAAGTGTTGTTCCATCCAGTCTTTTCATGACTATTTAGGGATATATTTTATTATACTGTATCCTTTCCTTTTCATGACGGGAGAATGTGGTTCACAGTTGATTTGGCAGTTTTTTAGCAGGCCGAGAGAACATATACAGATTATCCCTCCAATCGCCAACTATAATTATTTTGCAATCTATAGCTGTACCATTTTTATTTCTTCTGAACAGATTAATTCACTAGAAACATTACTCATTATTTCTAAAATGGTCTCTCATTTACAAAATCGTGATTATACCAACACTAAAAATATTTTTTCTCGTCGGACTTTTGAATGTAATATTTAACTTGTTGGAGTTTGTCGCTAATATGATGTAGATGCAGAAAGAGTTCCCAGATCCGTATCTTTGTGCGCAATTTTCCAAGTCTAGTGGTTTTTCTGTTAGAATAGGGATTAGGGTTTACTTCAATATTAGATCATTATTGCGTTGAAGCGCTGACATTGATATCAGCAAATCATTTAACTGTCAAACATGGAAAGTATCAACATTTCTCGCATATAAACTTCGTTCAACTCTGCTCTCAGTAATATCGCCCACATACCCTTCCTCTTCTACACTAATGACTTGTTTGACCAAGAATTTTGATGACTTTATTTCAGCGATGTGCTCGTAGATATCTCCGAGGAGCAGAGACTTGGACTAACAGTACAAGATGCGAGGAGACCGCACTTGTAGAGTAAATGTTGGAGTGTGTCGTTATGTCATGTGCCTCTTTGTAGTTCAAAGGAGTAGCATTCATTTGAACGGAGTTTCGAATCAGCGCGATCACGTTAGTTCGATTTTCTCGAGCATTTTTCAATTTCTTTATTTTCACGACTGCCTTCAAAATAATAGCGGGACATCTTATGAAAAAATTTTTTGAACATTCATGTTTCACATATACCCCTCCGGACCGATTTTGGCCAATATTTTTGCACGAAGCACTTCTTCCCGAAACAAGCGAGTCCGTGTAAATGTAAGAAAAAAACATTTATTGGCACTGTCATGGTATAAGCTGTCAGAAGTGAAAGTAGAAAAATCTGACAAGGAACGTTACTGCTGGTTTGAGTTGATTCTTTGGCTACTGACAGCTAATACTATGGACTGTCCGGAGCTAGCTGTCTGTCTGTCTCTCTCTCTATCTACCATTCGAAAGTTATTGGAACAAATTTGACACCTATATCCATGCGTTTGAAAACACACAGAGTATAAGGGTACTACTAAAGCAGAGTGGTCCCGAACGCGCAGTCGCGCTAGCTAGTCATGAGTGGTCGATCCTATTATTTTTAAACTTCAAACTTCATTTGTTTTCTATTTTGATAAATTCTCTCTGTTGAAAATAATATTTTTATATTAAATTTGCGTTTTCTAATTTGATAAATTCTACGGACACAAACAGAGGTGAACGAGTGATAGATAGATATATATATATAGAGAGAGAGAGAGACAGACAGATAGATAGCTCCGGCTAGTCAGTAGTCAAAGAATCAACTCAAACCAGGAGTAACGTTCCTTGTCAGTTCTACTTTCAATTCTGACAGCTAATACCATGACAGTGCCCATTTATTTACTAACAAACGTATGCTACTATTCGTTAACATGTCCTAAGCATGGAGCAGAAAGATCGTGGCTCCGGTTAATAAAGTTGATTTCATAATTAAACCTGAAGTCACGTACCCCAACCCCAAACGGGGTAACCCTTCAACTGGTGTATTGAAGTAAAAAAAATACGGCTAATATAAAGACCTTCACTCGGGAACAAAATAACCAGCCTGGGATGTTAACAAGTATATGGAAAGCGAATATGAAAAAAAAAAAAAAGCGCCGTCGTAACTTTGGGTAAAATGGCTATATTGATATATTTTGGTTATGGAGGATATGATTCTGAAAAAAATTTTCAAAAATCGCATTTTTAAAATATCAGTTTCCACCACCGGAAATATTCTTTTATTTTGCGAAATACGTAAAAAAAAATACGAATATTATAATTCTGAAAAAAATATGTAAAATCTCAACAAGAAAAAAAATATATACCCTCAAGCTGGCCATCCACATGCTAAAAATAACAGCCAAATCTCAAACAATGAAAATGAAAATATACAAGACCCTCAAGCCGGCCATCCACATGCTAAAAATAACAGCCAAATCTCAAACAATGAAATTGAAAATATACAAGACCCTCAAGCCGGCCATCCACATGCTAAAAATAACAGCCAAATCTCAAACAATGAAATTGAAAATATACAAGATAGATTTTAAAATGTTGCAAGCAGTATCTGCCAAACAAGAAAAGAAAAAAAATGAGAAACTCCAAGCATATCGAAGAGGGCGAAGTGGCTTACATTAGGATATGAATGGCCCTGAAAAGGGCCGGGATTTGTCGCTAGTCACGACCACGAAGTTACAAAGTCACTTCCAGTTTAACCTCCGAATCCGTACAGAGTTCTACCTTGTCTCTTGAGAGCATAGACCACATCCATAGCGGTGACAGTCTTCCTCTTGGCATGCTCGGTGTAGGTGACAGCATCACGAATGACGTTCTCCAAGAACACCTTCAACACACCACGGGTCTCTTCGTAGATCAAACCAGAGATACGTTTCACACCACCTCGACGAGCCAGACGACGGATAGCGGGTTTGGTAATACCCTGGATGTTATCTCTCAACACCTTCCTGTGACGCTTGGCGCCTCCTTTTCCTAAACCTTTGCCTCCTTTACCACGTCCAGACATATTTCTAAATATTCAGCAATACAAAACTGCAATGACGTGTGATTCTAGTCGCTAGTATATATACACAGTACGCAGACGTAGCAGAGAACACTTCGACTTGGAGATCACGTGTCTAAATCAGCGAATCAAAACAAAGCGTTCAGCAGCAGCTGTTGTTTGGCGCTTTCTCTTTGTGTTGTGAGAGCATGTGTGAAGATTTTAGCGCTTGTTGTATATAACACTTTAGCGCCCAGACCGGAGTGTATATAAAGCGTGCCAATTTTCGGCGCTTATTATTGTATTGACATCAGAATGGCTCGTACAAAGCAGACAGCACGTAAATCTACCGGAGGAAAGGCTCCTCGTAAACAACTTGCCACTAAGGCTGCCAGGAAGAGTGCCCCAGCAACTGGCGGTGTGAAAAAACCCCATCGTTACAGGCCTGGTACCGTAGCTCTGCGAGAGATCAGACGTTACCAGAAATCCACTGAACTTCTTATCAGAAAACTTCCCTTCCAACGTCTTGTTCGTGAGATCGCTCAGGACTTCAAGACCGATCTTCGTTTCCAGAGCTCTGCCGTAATGGCTTTACAGGAGGCCAGCGAGGCTTACTTGGTCGGTCTTTTCGAGGATACCAACTTGTGCGCTATCCACGCTAAGAGAGTGACCATCATGCCCAAGGACATTCAGCTTGCTCGCCGTATCCGTGGTGAGAGAGCCTAAACTGAAAATAATGAAGCTACTGCTTTAGTCCAACGGCCCTTTTCAGGGCCTCTAAATTTTTTCGTAAAGTTCTACTTAAACCCTCATGTAAAGGACAAATTGTTTTTGTTTTGACTAACCGACAGTCATAGAAAGATACTTTTTAAGGAAATTTATTTTTTCAGTCTGAACGATTCTAATTTAAGCACCGTTTATCATTTTCTCGGAAAATTCATACGTTTACAGCATAATTGTGATTGTTCGTTCAATTCCGTGGACATGTAGAAGACGACATTAGCTTTGAAGTGAGAAACTGACGTGTGTGTGCGCCGTGTTCAGCTGTATGTGTTTCTAGTCACGTACCATATCTTACACGTACATAAAATGCATATGCATACATTTTTATATACTTTGTATAAGTGGCTAGGCTAGGGCTTAGTTCTTACCTGCTTCAGGAAAACGAAAATGTTACTTTTTTAATTGTGGTAGTTTTGGCCAATCGAAAGCCATAGATACCTGTTTCTAATAGTAACAAGTCAAATATGATTGAAGCAAAACGTTTTGGTGAATAAATAAATAAAAAGAAAAGTTGAAAATATCACCACCACTTCGATTGCTACAGGCAGTCTTTTCTAACTTATCTATCTATTATTCCTTTTCACCTGCTCTTGCCATTGCATTTTTTTTTATAAAGCCCTTGTAATATTTCCAAAATAGCAGTATTCGTCCACTACAATAAGAGCAATCGTTCGAGTTTCTCATAGGCACATTTTACGGAATGATGATGCGGAAGTAACACTCGCATACTACATTGCTGGGATCCAAGCAATAACAAAATTTAAATCCTTACTCCCAAGCAAGGCCATGTGTGTAAAAACACGTTTACTGACTAAAAAGCCATAACACTGATCTTCTCAGGCTCAACAATATTTTAAAATTATAAACAAACAATATAGAGTGTGGAAAAAAAAAATTCTATTTTTATTTCTAATTAGCATAAAAATATTGAAAAACATCAATACATGTGACAGTGACGTCGCATTGTGTGGCTATGTACGTGTCTCATGTATCTTCTGGTGATATCCCAATACCCACAATGTATACATAGGTACATCTGCTAGTAGGTAAATTATAAACTACAATATACTATTTATGACAAACGCCATTATATCCAAACTTTTTGAAATCGACATTTACGTAAATAACAAGCATCGCAGATCAATAAAGAATCGAAAGTTACCCTCAGGAGAATATGGATGGCCCTAAAAAGGACCGTTGTCGAACAACCGAAGACTAAAATAGATTTACTTGCTGCTGGTGTATTTGGTGACAGCCTTAGTACCTTCAGAGACGGCGTGTTTGGCCAACTCACCAGGGAGAAGCAGACGGACAGCAGTCTGGACCTCACGGCTACTGATGGTTGAACGTTTGTTGTAGTGAGCCAAACGGCTGGCTTCAGAAGCTATTCTTTCGAATAAATCGTTGACAAAACTGTTCATGATAGACATAGCTTTGCTGGAAATACCAGTGTCGGGGTGGACTTGTTTCATTACTTTGTAGATGTAGATGGAATAACTTTCCTTCCTCTTCTTCTTGCGCTTCTTGTCTCCGGCGGGACGCGTAGCTTTCGCCTTCGAAGCCTTCTTGGCTCCTTTCGAAGCGGTAGCTGGTGCTGGTGGCATGATGTCACTGGCAGAGATTGACAATACAACCAACTCCACATCCACTCTATTTATAGCTGTCAAGTAGGCTCAGCAGAGGAACATTTTTTATAAATCTGCGCCCTTCATTTTCATTGGTGGAATTTGACGTGTGGTGTATCACGTGACAAAAGCCCGCTTATTTTCACCTGCTTAGTGCAAATCTCTGCTGCTGGAGCCTACTCGGCGGTATTTAAAGGCGAAAACCGCTTTTCATTTCAATTATTCGCCGTTCTGTTGCAAATTAGTATCGAACTCTGAAAATGTCTGGTCGTGGTAAAGGAGGTAAAGTGAAGGGAAAGAGCAAGACCCGTTCATCCCGTGCTGGGCTTCAGTTCCCTGTCGGTCGTATCCACCGTCTTCTGCGTAAGGGAAACTATGCCCAACGTGTTGGTGCCGGAGCTCCAGTCTACTTGGCTGCTGTTATGGAATATTTGGCTGCCGAAGTGTTGGAATTGGCAGGAAATGCTGCCAGAGACAACAAGAAATCCAGAATCATTCCCCGTCATTTACAGTTGGCCATCCGTAACGACGAAGAATTGAACAAACTTTTGTCTGGAGTGACCATCGCCCAGGGTGGTGTTCTTCCAAATATCCAGGCTGTTCTTCTGCCCAAGAAGACTCAGAAGCCTTCTAAGTAAGCGCTTTCGGTGATGGCGTTTGACTTAATCTAACGGCCCTTTTCAGGGCCCACTACATCATAATTTTAGTCTACTTGCTGTTTATTTTATTTGCGATCCGATTCTTCATAAAATTTATCCGGCTCCGGAAACCTGTTTCTAAGGACATTCCGAGAACGAAGTTTGGGCGATTTTTCGTGTTATCTAGAAAGTGAGTCTTTTTCCTGTAATGCAGCACAACCTGAGGTAATAATGGTAAATCGATTTCTATAAAACTTATTTGGTATTACTCAAGAGTGGTCCCGGTGCGCATCCGCGCCAGCGAGTTGTGACTAGTCGATCCTACGACTACCTAGCGCGTCATGCGCAAAACATGTATGAGGGTTTTTTTTCTAAATAAAGTAAATAATTTTTTTACACAAAGTAATTAATTATACGGTCCAGATGGACTATATGTAATCTGAACCTTTCCCCCCCTTTTTTTTTTTTTTACGGAATCCCACGTTTTAAGCTATGGAGATTTCGATCCCCCTCCCCCCGGTTTTTATATAGATCCACAGGGTAAACCTAACCCTAACTAGTTTTGTGAGATTTGGCTGTTATTTCTAGCATGTAAATAGCCTGCTTGGTGGTGGTGGTGGTGGGGGGAATTGAAATTTTTCAAACAATTTTTTTTCAGAATCATAATCTCCGTATTTTTTTTACGCATTTCTAGAGAAAAAAATTTCTGGAAAATATTTTTAAATGAGGGAATGGGGTGGGGGTATTGAGATTTTTGAAAAATTTTTTCAGAATCGGAATCTCCATAGCCTAAAACGTGGGATTCCGTAAAAAAAATAATAAGGGGGGGGAAGGGTTAAGATTACATATAGTCCGTCTCCGCCAATTATACACATACCTGTTTTTGGTAAAGAGTCCATTAAAAAGTCGGTCTTTAAAAATTTTTTCATGTTGTTGAAAACAATAGTGTGATGAAAGTATGAAGCAGAGGGCCATGGTTGGAGAGCCAGCTGGGAGCGTAAATTGTATACAAAGACTGCTTAGGTATCGGTGGATTTTCAATCTGGTGCTGGAGTGGCCTCCATTGATATCGGATCAGGACGCCCAAATAAATTGGATTTTCTGTTTGGATAGGGATTTTACATTTTTTTTACTCCACGGCCTTCAACATGGAGAAGTTTTTATGAAAACTTTTGGGGAATTTGTCTTTTAACCCATCTCCCATTCGGACCGTTGTTGGCATTAGGCATTTAACGATGAAGTCTTTTCGGTAAAAAAAAAAAAAGTATTGAAAATATTTTCAGAAGGGAGATTTGGTTGCTGTTTCTAGCACATCCTACGACCACCTGGTACCTAATGCGTTTCTTTTTTTGTGCCTATCGAGTCTACGTATAACTACAGATTCCTGCCCCCCCCCCCCCCGCCATAACTTTAGATGATCGTAACTTCCAGAAAAATTGATATTTTTTGATGAAATGTTTTTACGAATATGTGTTATGTAGATTCCGAATATACAAAACTTGGGGGGGGGGGAAAGTTTTAGGAGTGGGTGGGGTGGGAATTTCGGAAAATTCACCGGCGTCCATTTCAATTCGTCTTAACTTTCAAGAAAATAGATTTTTTAATGAAGTTTTCTGAAAATATACGTAGATTCCGAGAAAATAGGAATTTGGGGGGTTACTTTTGAGGACCGTTCTCCACTCGGGGATGTTTCAGAACAAGTCGTCCATATTTGTTTCATTTTCTCCGTTTGTGCATCTGTAGATTTCTAGTCCTCACACATATATGCAATTAAAAAATTTCAAACAAGGAATTATTCTATTCAATGTCTTTCTGTTAGAAACGTTTTGACCTTTAGCTGGTATTTTTAGCATAACGAGTTTTCCGGTGACAGCTTCATTGCCTGCTGCTACGGATGCACAAAACGGAGAAAATGAAACAAATATGGACAACTTGTCCCGAAACACCCCCGAGTGGGGAACAGTCCTCAAAAGTAACTCCCAATTGTTTCCCTCCCAAATTCCTATGTTCTCGGAATCTATATAGTCCGAGGTATATTTGTTGAGAATTTCATTAAAAAATATCTATTTTCTTGAAAGTTAAGACAAATTGAAGTGGACGCCGGTGAATTTTCCGAAATTCCCACCCCAACCCCTCCTTAAAACACTTTGCCCCCAAAAGCTTTGTACATTCGGAATCTACATGATATAACGCATATTCGTAGAAAATTTTTAAAAATCCATTTTTCTGAAAGTTATGATCATCCAAAGTAAGTGGGTGGGGGCCAGGAATCTGTAGTTGTGCCTAACATTTCCTAATGAAATATACGAAAATTTATGATTTTTAAAAAGAAAAAGCAGCCCCCGTCCGTTTCAGTTTTAAAAGTATTGGTGAACCTGATGTCATTGCAGGGAAAAAGTATGTAATAGCTCGTTTATTTTTATAACATACTTTACTGTCAGTAAATGCTTTTTCGTGCAGACACACGGGCTGCTTTGGTGGTTAACCTAAATTACATTTTTTTTTCTTTGTCGTTTATATCCCAGCAATGGACCACCATTCCATAAAATGTGTTTATTGGGAGAAAAGTATTGAAAAACATCAACACTTGTCAGTGACAAAGAAACGAAGGTCGTAGGATGTGCTAGAAACAAAAGTACGTAGTGCCAGAAGATTGGCTAAAATCGATCCGGAAGGAGATGGAGTAAAACAAAAAAAAAATTTCACAAAAACCTCTCCCTTATTTCGAAGGGCCGTGAAAAAAAAAAATTGAAAAATCCCCGCCAAGATGGAGAAAATCCAACTTATGTGAGCGTCCTTATCCGAAATTCCGCCGAACAAGCATTCAATTCGAAATTCTGAATAGGTCTTACCTTCCGGGATTAATTAGTTTATAACATTAATGTGCTAAATTAACTCCGCCACACAAAAAATACATCAGCCGAAGTCTCATTTCGGATATTAAGAATTAACAGACAAAGGAACGCATAATGAAATACAACAGATACACGCATTGTTTCGGTCATTTTGCAGAATGGTTTTAGTGACCTGCTGAGCCACAAGTTGGTCCTAACAACAGATGATGTATATATTTAAGTTGTTGTGGTGGTCATTATAAGGTTGTCAGTTTTCTGAATAAAGCTACTTTCAGGGGAGGTTACTCTAACTTACCAAAAATGTGTAAATTTTATTCTTTGAAATTCGAGGGCCGTCTACCGCATTTTTTCGAAGTGACTTCATTATCTACGCTTACTTTTTGTTTTTACTCATTTGACTCCAGACTAATCTATATAAAAGAGCAATCAACAAATAAGCACAATAATTTCCTCTTTTACCGTGCATTTCACTATTTCAATGTTTTTATCACCCCTACGCTAAAGTGGTACCCTTTAAAGTTATCCCGTAAGTTCTTTGAAGCACTGGACAGAATTATTCTCCAAGGAGAGTAGTCATTCCTATTCGCCCGTTTACTCTGAAAATATCAACTTTCTGCTTTTCTAAATAATGACGCCCTTAATTATTTATTATATACAACTGCTAGTAGAAAGAACCGGCCTTAGAGTTATTCACTAGATCCCCTTTGGGTCCTTCCTTAGCAGCGTCACCACTCCCCGGCTCACAGATTTCGGTATGAACCCGTTCTGTTGCCAGTTGGTGAAGACGCAAGCCAACAATTGCCCAAACGATTCTGGCATACTATAATAAAATTCTTAGGGAAGACCATCTAGTCCCGGTGACCTGTCCCCACGACAAGACGTCTTCTACTTCCGCATCTGTGATCGGCTTTTCACAAGAAGTTCTGCCGAACGCTATTTAATATGTGGGACGGTGTCCTAAATATATGAGCAGGCACTCGCGCACATTGGTTTCATCGTTGACTGGAACCTTTCAACCACAACTGAAGGTAAACATTAGCAGTTATTTATTTACAAGGAAAAAGCAAACGAAGGTGCGATTTCGGATCAGGACGTCCACATAAGTTGGTTTTTACAGATTTGTTCGAAATGAGGGCATTTTTATGAACAAAATTTCTAGAAATTTCATTTTCACCCCACCCTTTCACTGGACTTTTTTTTTTTACTACGCACTTAAAAAGCCATGAAGCCCTTTCGGTTTTCAGACGATAGGGTGTGTGATTTAAGGGAAATTTAGTTGTTTCTAGCACATCCTACGACCACCTTTCGTCATTGAAATGTATTGATGTCTTTCAATATTTTTCTCTCCATAAACATGCTATTAAGTTTTGAAAACTCATTCTATTCAACCCCCACCCATTGTTTCTGTTTATAATTTTAAAACATTGGAGAGCCTGAGGTCGTTGCTGGGATTTACCCGCAGTGATTAAAAAAAAAAGGTATATAAGATTTGTTTTAATAGCATACTTTTGTTGACGGATGTAAAGCTCATGGACCGCACTCCCTTTGGGAAAGGATACAATATAATAAAATATATCCCTAAATAGTGATGAAAAGACTGGATGGAACAACACTTGACCAGGCGTCTGCTCGATCCGTTTGGTCTAGGACAAACGGAAGATTCACAACCAACTGGAAGAAAGATATTATTACTGCAGTTTTTGTAATGATTACAATCTGCTATAAAGCTTTTGCTATCTATTCATTGTTTAAATCCTTCAATATTTTAGAACAGAACAAAGTCTCAAATTCATAAAATTATGAAAGCAGACAAATATTTTTGATATTCCAGAATGTCAGCTATTAAAACGTTGGGTTTTACTTCTGAGTTATCTCCCCTCTACCGTTATTGAGACAACGATGAAATCTAATTTCATGGAAATGCATAAGTTTGCTTTGCAATCACCCAGATTCAGTCCCATTGTATAGCTTTCACTGGCAAATGCCTCACGTCAGCCTATTCTGCATTTAAACCAGGAACCACAGTTGCGAAATAAGCTTTTTACTACACAGCTATGTAAATCCTCACACTCAGAAAATATATTTTTGACTTTAAAAAGTATAATATACCCTCAGCTCTTTAGTTTAACTAGGTTAAATGTTCAATTCTAAGTCAGATAATCTATCAATCCAAGGGGCCTTTTCTTTGTGCGTTTTACCTTCTGCCCGAATTTTATTCCAATCATTATTATTAAGGCGGCGAGCTGGCAGAATCATTAGCGCGCTGGACGAAGTGCTTAGTGGTATTTCGCCCGTCACTACGTTCTGAGTTCAAATTCCGCCGAGGGTGACTCTGCCTTTCATCCTTTCGGGGTCGAAAAAATAAGTACCAGTTGAACACTGGGGTCGATGTGATCGACTCATCCCCTCCCTTAAAATGGCTGCCCTCGTGGTGAAATTTGAAACCATTATTGTTATTATTATTTAAGGGTGTGAGCTGGCAGAATCGTTAGAACGCTGGGCGAAATGCTTAGCGGTGTTTCGTCTGCCGCTACGTTCTCAGTTCGAAATCCGTCGAGGTCAATTTTGCCTTCCATCCTTTCGGAGATAAATTAAGTACCAGTCAAACACTGGGGTCGATATAATGATGATCATATTCGTCGCAAAAAATCGTGTAAAGAAAATTCCCGAAAACAATGGCAATAATGAAAAAATAGGAATCTAAATTTTCAGGATTGCAGGTCCGGAATGTTTTTAATTTGCTCACGGAGTCAGCCTGATTCCAAAATGGTATGATATGTTGGGCTACGGCCTCTAGGAGTAAAGTTGAAAAACTGAGACACACTGACATTCACATTTATTATATTAGATATGTTTAATTTTGGGGAAACTGTATTTCAATTAAAGTATATCATATAAACATACATACATATATATATACATATATATATATATATACATATATATATATATATATATATATATATATATACATATATATAAAGAAAGCAAAAATAAAACAAAAATGATAGTGTTCAGTATGCTGGCCACAGGAATTTCTGTCCAGGAAAGTTGTACATCATCTCCCGTCTTTCTTTCTCCCATTGCCACCACCAACTCTCCCTAAAATTCTTTGTTTCACTTTCCTCCCTCTCTTTCTCTGTCTTCGCCACCGCCTTCACCGTCTCTGTGCCTACTATTACTCTCACCCCAGCGCGAGGAAGTGTCATTGAATAGTGGGGAGTCAAAGTGTGACACACGCAAATTAGTTTTCGCATTACATATATATATATATATATATATATATATATATATATATATGGATATATATATATAGGGCGAGCAAAATGAGAAGTTTTTATTGCATTTTTGACTTTGAAACAAAATATATTTTTCTTAATGTTCACTGCCTTACAAAATCTAAATCACCTAAGTAAATGACCTTCTCTAAATGCACTGAAAACATTATAACATTATCTGATCACTACTTCAGAAAATTATCGCCGTCCTCTTTGAGCACGTAAGACAAATTTGGCTGGGGCAAAATGAGTAAGACTAGATAAGGTAAATTTGCCGCTTCAGTCCTCAGAAAACAGACCCATACACATCAATATCTATCTCTAGACATTAGAAATATCAGAAATACAATATATAATTAGGTCAAATGAGAGAGGATCAGGGAAAAATGGCACATGATATGAAAGACGACTAAATAAATAATAAAAAAAACCTCAGCATAAAAAATTCTCTATAGATTCTTCACGATCTGCTGGAGTGCCTCTCTTTCTGATATATTTAAACAGCATGCAGTGAAAGCGGAGAAATTCTTGAACATTACTCATTTTACCACATTTTAGACATTTAAAAAAATTTTTGAAATTATCAAATTGGATTTTGGTGGGGAAAAAAAATTGATTTAGAATCCAAAGAAAAGAATATTTAAATACCAAAAATTATCCAGATGTTTCATTAGCACTCTCAATAACAACTGGATCAAAGTGGAAAAAAAAAAGTACCTGTCACCTGACTTATGTTTCGTACTCTCACTTTCAACAATTATGCTGATCAATATTTACTCCCAAACATAATGTAGCCATACAAAACAATAATGCAATCATTTCAAACGGACGGAGGAAAATAACGAGAAATCAGCGATTACTAATTTTATCCCGGTTACTAATTCTGTACCCACACCTCATATACAAGAATGTAAATAAAACATAAAAAACAGAATTGGAACTCTTAAATAAAATAATATATTCCTCTATACACGATCATACAAAACCCTTAGTCTGTCATACCGGTCATGACGAAGGGAAATAGCCCTGAAACTCGAGTCGCCTTTATATATTTATATTTATATATTTGATCCTTTATATTGAACACTCAATACTTTCTTTCATGGTGCCATCCATTTTTATTTTATTTTATTTTATATTATATTATATATTCCATATCCTACATTGGTTCTGCAGGAATATAAATAAAACATAAAAAACAGACAGTTGGAACTCTTTTAAATAAAATAATATATTCCGCTATACACAATCATACAAAAAAACCACCTTTTTTGTATTTTTTACTCGCATATATATATATATATATACATACACACACATCGTGCGTGGGCGGACGTCAGGGCTAGATCGCCCATATAAGTTGCAATTTGTTTTGACGGGGAGTTTTCAAACTTTTTTTTTCACGTTGCCCTTGGAAATGATCTGGAGCATATTTTTGACAAAAAATATTTCCCAATGGTTTTTTTGTAAACCCACGATCTTTTCCTCTCCGGGCCGATTTTGTGGGCGCTACGCACTTAGAAACTATTGAATTCTTTTCGGTGAGAAAAAAAAAAAAAAAGTACATATTTTCAGACGGAAAGGTGAGTGATTTAAGGGACATTTGGTTGTTGTTTCTAGCATATCCCATGACCGGTAATGTTTTAAGATTGATAAAAATCATAAATTTTCAAAAACATTTTCTAATAGCATAAAACGAATTTATGCAATTAATGGGAAGAAAAATATTGCAAGGCATCAATACTTGTCAGTGTGAGAAAGAAGGTCATGGGATATGCTAGAAACAATAGCCAAATCTCCCTTTAAATCACCTTTTCAGGAAATATGTTTTTATATTAAATTTGTGTTTTCTACT
Organism: Octopus bimaculoides; assembly: GCF_046866305.1. Lineage (NCBI taxonomy): Eukaryota > Metazoa > Mollusca > Cephalopoda > Octopoda > Octopodidae > Octopus > Octopus bimaculoides. Next base: position 31,206,926 of record NC_142937.1, read on the forward strand.
CACGACTAGCTAGCGCGGACGCGCGAACTTTCGAGTAATAGATAGATAGGTAGAGAGACAGACATACTCCATCTTACTCTTAAAACGTCGTTTTACGTTCTTCCAGGGTGTATTTTGGTGTCACATCTATTTCAGTAATCCCATTGTACGCACTCCAACAATCAGAATATATTAGTCGTCCCTGGTTTGATAAATTTTTTAATAAGTGGTAGAAGAGTTTCAGAAGAACGGTCTAAAGACTAAAAACCTATTTTTATCCTCTCTATCCCATCCTCCGTTGTATTTGCGCTTGCACACCACAGATTTATCTATTTCTACGATGTGCCCAAGTGCACCAATTTGGTAGGAGTTACGCAAAAGATAATAACTTGTAATGTCCCTCATGTACTGATACCATAGAACAACTAGATTTTGAAAGACCGATTCACGCTAGGTAGTCGTAGGATCGACTAGTCACGACTCGCTAGCGCGGAACGGGACCACTTTTCTTGAATAGTACCAGAGGCCAAGAAAAACATTTTTTAACAGAAAAGTATGCTATTTAAAATTCTTATACATACCTATTTTTAAAAAGTCACTGGATAAATGCCAGAAATGACCCCCAGGCTCTCCAATATCTTAAATTTAAAACAATCAGGGGCAGGGAGTAGGATTGAAAAAAAAAATTCAAAAACATCAATACATGGCGAGCGAGAAAGAAACGACAACTAAATCTCCCTTAAATCACTTTTTCCTTACCGAAAAGCTTTGAAAGATACTAACCGAAAGTCCTCTCCCGTTCGTTTGCCTAAGTTACAGCTGAAAAATATCAATGCACGTAGGGACAAAGAACCGAAGCATGTGCTAGTAACAGCCAAATCACCCTTAAATCATTAGAAATATTTTACTCGAAAAGCCCTTTCCCACCGTGCCAAAAAATAGGCCTAAATCGGTCCAGAGAGAAAATTTTGAAATAATCCTTTCTAAGTCGGTGGTGAACAAAATAGTAAGATCCGTCAAGACGGATTAGAGTGCAACTGATGTGGGCATCCTAAACATAAAGTAATGGGTGGCCGCTGTGCGAAAAGGAGACAAAGGCTCCCCCCAGTACAGGCTGTGCAATTTGGACAAGCTGCGAGGAACAATGTTGTCCATGTCAATGCACCGCTTGTCTGCTCTTCTCCATTGATGCCGTATCGGGTTACTGTAAGGCCCCCTACCCCTAACACTCTTAGCATCTAAGAAATAACTATCAGAAAATAATTGTAGTGGCCACGATAAGACCCCTTCGGTAATCTGGATTTAAAAACAAGAGTAACGGATTCCTAGTATGCTAGATAGGAAAACAAACCAATCGCAAATAAAACCGGCAAGAAGACTATGCATAGAAAATGAGGGGCCCTGAAAAGGGCCGTTAGATTAAGCCAAAAATACCATCACCGAAAGCGCTTACTTGGAAGAAGGCTTCTGGGTCTTCTTGGGGAGAAGAACAGCCTGAATATTGGGAAGAACACCACCCTGGGCGATGGTCACTCCAGACAAAAGTTTGTTTAATTCTTCGTCGTTACGGATGGCCAACTGTAAATGACGGGGAATAATTCTGGATTTCTTGTTGTCTCTGGCAGCATTTCCTGCCAATTCCAACACTTCGGCAGCCAAATATTCCATAACAGCAGCCAAGTAGACTGGAGCTCCGGCACCAACACGTTGGGCATAGTTTCCCTTACGCAGAAGACGGTGGATACGACCGACAGGGAACTGAAGTCCAGCACGGGATGAACGGGTCTTACTCTTTCCCTTCACTTTACCTCCTTTACCACGACCAGACATTTTCTATAGAGATTCGATACTAATTTGCAACAAAACAGCGAATAATTGAAATAAAAAGTGCTTTTCGCCTTTAAATACCGCCGAGTAGGCTCCAGCATCCGAGATTTGCACTAAGCAGGTGAAAATAAGCGGGCTTTTGTCACGTGATACACTCGTCAATTTCCACCAATGAAAATGAAGGGCGCGGATTTATAAAAAATGTTCATCTGCTGAGCCTACTTGACAGCTATAAATAGAGTGGATGTGGAGTTGGTTGTATTGTCAATCTCTGCCAGTGACATCATGCCACCAGCACCAGCTACTGCTTCGAAAGGAGCCAAGAAGGCTTCGAAGGCGAAAGCTACGCGTCCCGCCGGAGACAAGAAGCGCAAGAAGAAGAGGAAGGAAAGTTATTCCATCTACATCTACAAGGTAATGAAACAAGTCCACCCCGATACTGGTATTTCCAGCAAAGCTATGTCTATCATGAACAGTTTTGTCAACGATTTGTTCGAAAGAATAGCTTCTGAAGCCAGCCGTTTGGCTCACTACAACAAACGTTCAACCATCAGTAGCCGTGAGGTGCAGACTGCTGTCCGTCTGCTTCTCCCTGGTGAGTTGGCCAAACACGCCGTCTCTGAAGGTACCAAGGCTGTTACCAAGTACACCAGCAGCAAGTAAATCTATTCTAGATTTTGTTTATCAGACGGTCCTTTTAAGGGCCACCTATATTTTCGTGATTGTAAACTTTCGACTTTATATTGGTCTGCGATTTTAGTTATTCACTACATGCAAGTGTACGTGGTCGTTACGCTCCTGAAAGAAAAACGACCTTTTGATTGCCGAGGTAGGGTAAAGAGAATAAAGGGCTTTATAGGCAAGCAACGATTGATGACCACATCTCAGTCGATCCCATTTTCTTCCTGGTAATTTATGCTTTTATAACATGTGAGATATAAACGGAACCCGGTGGAGATGGAGTATATGTAATCTGGGTATACCCCCCCTTTTAAATTTTGTTTTTTTTTACGGAATCCTATGTTTCAGACCATGGAGAATCCAATTCCGGAAAAAAATTTTCAAAATTTCGACCCCCCCCCCCCGGTTTTTATATAGATCCACAGGGTAAACCTAACCCTAACACTAGTTTTGTGAGATTTGGCTGTTATTTCTAGCATGTAAATAGCCTGCTTGGTGGGGAGGGGGGGAATTGAAATTTTTCAAAAATTATTTTTTCAGAATCGGAATCTCCATAGCCTAAAACGTGGGATTCCGTAAAAAAAAAAAATTAATAAATAAGGGGGGGAAAGGTTCAAATTACATATAGTCCGTTTTCATAATTCTATTTATTTGTTTATTAGTTGACTCCGTGCCGTTTATAATGACGGTTAATTGCTATTTAAATAAAGGATGAAATGAGGTACTGAATAACCACATCCAAGCATTCACATACTTCTCAAGGTCACATGACACACACATAATCAAACAGAATTAGGATAGTGTCAGTTTTTTTTTATTTTCAGAGTCATACAATCTCTATTTCATTTCAATTATGCACACACACACATACAAACACAAACATTTTAAGTAGGAGCAGCTGAGCGAGGGTGGGGGGGGGGGTGAGTAAAAAGAAGAAGAAAGAGAAGATGAAGGCAGAGGAGAAGTAGGAGTAGGGAAAGAAGAGAGAGAAAGAAAATTACAGAAAAATGCAGGAGTGCTGTACTACAGTAGATTGTTAATAAAATGTTCTTTAATAGCCAAATGACCTAAAAGTGACATGTCGTGGACATAGCAGTAGTGGCTGGAAATGTTCTAAATTCTTGTATAGGTGTATACCCCACCGACTTTGTTGCCTCATAACTTCCGGGAAAATGGATACCTTTTAACAAAACTTTCAAAAAATAATTGCTTTGATCTTGTAAATAGAGTGTATGTAAAGATTTGCTGGAAAAAAAATGTTTCCTAGGTGTTGAAGAGAGGATTCTCACAACCTGACATTTTCTTTCCATATAACTTTAATTTTTTTTTTTAAATGTCCATTTTTTTTCTGGAAATTATGAGGCAACAAAGTCAGTGTGTGTGTGTGTGTGTAGTGATGAGAGTAATACAACTGTAGTTTTGCCAATTTTTCTTTACTCGCTTGTTTTTGCGATGAAGTTTTCCAGGAGAAAATCTTCGTGGACATCCTCGTTTTCAGAAACATAACAATAACTGATTCGTGTTCTATTCCAGAGCAATCACATATAATAGCAATAAACATGGAATTTTCAACCTTTTATCCTGCAGGATGTTATGAACATATGCCTCTAAGATTCCACTTTGTATGGTATCAGATAGGAAATTAACTTGTTGTTTGCACCACATTCCTTGGCAAGAGTGCTGGTCTGACCATAGACTGATATTACCAAAGATGAATTTTACTATCTGCAATCCTATTCATAACAATTGCACTCAACCATTTGGAAAAGTGGAAGTGACAAAGCTGAAGAACAATGACAATTTAACCTCATTTCAAACAACCTGTGACAAGTATCTCAGACAACACAGATATTGAATTAGTGTAGTCTGCTTTTAAAAATGCTGTATTTGAGTCATCTTACAGTTCTATATTTGAGAGATGAGGAATTATGTACATTATGATGCCAGTGCAGCCTTGACTGGCTTCCATGGCATGTAAAAAGCACCATCTGGTTGTGGTCGATGCCAACCCCATCTGGCCCTTATGCCTTAAAAAAAGTACCGACTACACTCTTGGAGAAGTTGTCGTGAGGAAGGGTATTCAGCTGTAAAAACTGCCAGATCAGACTGGAGCACCAGTCGACCCGTCCAAACCATGCTAGCATGGAGAACAGACGTTAACCGATGATGGTGATGGTAACAGGGGACACCAGTGTCATATTCAGATGTGACCTCCACTTCTGAATTTGTTTCTGCATAACTTTTAGAAAAATTTCTATTTGTCATATGAACCAACAGGCTCATTTGGATGTAGAATGAAAAGTATTATGGGATCAAATGGAGCCATATGAAAGATTAACCCTTAAAAATAAGAAATTAAAGATAGGAGAGTATTGTAGTTTGCTTGAAGCATTGTGTATTGTTTGTAAGGAATAAAAAAATTACAACAGGTATATAGTCCATTTTTTGTTCTATAGTGCATTGTTGTACCATTCTAAACCTTTTATTCTTTATAAGAAATTAAAGCTTTAACAAAGGGAGACTGATGGAAGCTTTACATGCTTTCTGATCATTACTATGTACAGCTACAAATGAGATAACTCATGAAAAGCTGTTCTCTGTTTTTTTTTTTTTGTTTTTTAGAAAAAATACAAGATTAACACTTCCCAGAGATATGCTCTGATTTGGTTATATACAAAGAAAAAACAAATAATTTTGGTCCCAGCTGATAGTCCTTAAAATTGTGGCTCAAATGAGCCCTCAACCACTATCAGGTGATTATTTTAACCTGAGATTTTTCTGAGTTAGCCAATCTGAGCACAATGTACTGTAAATGACAATAACAAGGTTATTATTTAAAAAAAAATTTTAGTTTTTAATTGTAAGAAAAAGTAGCATTTTTATACTACATCCGGTGGATCGTGGATGATACAAGTTTTGATCCAATTGACAAAGAAGGCTGTGGAAAGAAAGGCTACAAGGACAATTATAGAAGGGATTACTATGGCATAGATGGGTATACTGGATATATATAATTTTAATAAATATATTCAATATTTCTCCTTTAAGAAAAACATGAAAAAAATCACAAATCATAGAATTCTTATGCCTCTGGTGGATTCTGGTATTTCCCATGACATACACACTGGATGACACGGGTCCTGATCCAAATGTAAGGAGGCCATTTGAATATGACAGAGAAGATTATGAAAAGGATGGCTACAAGGTCGAGTATAGAAGGGATGACTATGGCATAGATGGGTATGCTGGTTCCTGCTTCCTCATCTGCAAAAGATGAACAAGAAAACAAACTTTTTGTTTTTAATAAAAGATAGTAATATCAACCAGGCTGAACCATTTTGGTACCAACCTGCTCAAAACTACTTTTGTTTTTATTGTACAAATTCCTTGTTTTAAAGAGATCTAAAGTAAAACCTTCCATCAAAACTTCAAATAAACTTGTGTTCCAAACACTAACTTAGTAATGACAAGGTTATTTCACTAAATTCTTTATTATTTCCAAAATTAATTGAAACAAAGGCAATACATTTCAACAAAAATATGGTAAGAAAAGGATTAACACACACAATTATCTTAGACTACTATGTCTAACTGATTAAATGGCCCCCTTCAGATCAGTCCATCATTTAGAAAGGTTACGTAGCATTAACAAAGGGGACTGACTTTTTTAACACAAAAATGGATGGTCAACAGATCAGTCCATCATTTACTAGGGGCAGCATATACATTTACCCATTATTTAAACAGAATTAATTTCCTCGTTATTCAAACAGAAACTGAAACTTTCCTATTTATTAACTTAGTTGCAAACTCTGTATAAGGCTTCCTAACATTCTTGTGTAATTAAATTTGGTGACTCAAACAAAATGTTAACAAATTATAGCATTGAAAGTGGCTGGTATAAAGAATTGTGAGGTGATAAAACAGTTGAGAAAATATTAAGGGCTATGGGGAAAGCAAAAAGGTGGTAATTTTAAATTGGAATCAAACTCTGAATCTTGGGGTTAGTAGCCTGTGCTCTTAACCACTACGCATATGGTGTAGTGGTTAAGAGCGCGGGCTACTAACCCTAAGATTCTGACTTCGATTCCAAGCAGTGACCTGAATAATGATGATGATGATAATAATAATAATAATAACATCAAAAAATACCTTAGGAATGGGAACCCAGGTTTGAAATTTCCCCAAGACATCTGATGAAGGCTGGAAGGTATATCACCTGAAATGTTGTGTTAACAACAAACAAGATGAGGACAAATATCCGTCAAATGTAAATATTGTAAATAATGTACATAATTCCTCATCTCTTAAATATAGAACTGTTGCTGCACCAGAAAAAAATGTTCAGTGGCATTTCTTCTGCCTCTTTCACTTCTGAGTTCAAATACTGCTAAGGTCAGCTTTGCCTTTCATCCCTTTGGGGTTGATGAAATAAAGGACCAGCCAAATATACTCAAATTAATGCAATCAAAGAACCTCTTCCACATGAAACTTAGAAAGAATTATTATTAGCAGAAGTAATTTCCTTACCTTTAATCTTCAAAGTAAATTCTGGAGAGCAATGATTTCTGTCTCAAAAAGTCCAAGATAAATCTTTTTCAGTGATATTTTGAATTGAAAGAGATGAAACGTTCTTAGTATGGCTAACTTCATGGCTGCCATTCCTATCACAAGTCCAGTCACATTCGAGATTATAATACTTGTTTCTCCAGACAATAATTCTTTCCATATTTGGCACTTCGATATGAAGGGTTGTGTTCCCTCCAAACACAGCTGGTCCTGAAGTAAATAGATAAATCAATATCATTGATTTCTTTCAGGGATTTTTTCATCATCATCACTACATATGGCTGTATTCATTTGGAAGCAAAATTACCACATATTACTCCTCACCATTTCCTTTCCACTACTACTTACTCCCCCACCGCCACCCTCTGCCAGAACAACTTTTTCCCTTATTTCCATTATCCTTTCCCACACTATTTTCACTGATCACATCCTCTCTGTGCCTTCTCTCTCCTCAGCCATACTTCATCTTAACCCCTCAAGCGTTTGCTGTGATTCTCAACACCCTCTCATAGCCACCCTTATGTACCCTCCTCTACATCTACCTCCCCACCACTCTTGCATCTACAACATCCCCCTGCCTTCTCTCTCTCACCTTTGCCCCCCCCCACTCATCAACTGCACCTCCATCCTTGTTCATCACTCACTGTATTCACCTCTGCCTACATCTCTCTTATCACACTACCCCCTCCCTTTTCACTTCCCCTGATCTATTGTCTACCTGTCACTACCATTTTTATCTTCTTCCTAGCCACTCCCATCTACCTTCACACCTGTGCTCTTGTCTCTGTCATATTTTAGCCTTTCAACACACCTGATATAAAGCCACCCACCTCTCTCCTACTCTCTTCCTTCAAGTGATATTTTTATTTTTCCTTTCGTCCTTCCAATTACTTGATAACTTCATCAGTGGTGATGCCATGAAAATATCATATGGCACTCTCTCTCTAAATTGGTGTAAGGAAGGGCATTGAAATGTAGAAACCACGCCAAAGCAGACACTGAAGCCTGACATAGTCCTGGGACTTGTGGTATCCTGTCAAAACATCCAACTTATGCCAGCATGGAATGTGGATGCTAAATGACGTTGATGATGATGAATATCATAACCACAATCACAATTATTATGACTGTCATAGTCCTAGTTGCAGGAGCGATGAGAAAATGCATCCTGTACACTCTGTGAAATGGTTGGCATTATGGAAGATAATCAGCCATAGAAACCATGCCAAAGCAAATATTGGCGTTTGACACAGTCCTGCAGCTTGTTGGATCCTTTATAATTGTCCAAGTCATGCCAGCATGGAAGGAGGTCATTAAATGGTGATGGTTGTGGTTGGTGCTCCTTAAAAGGAAATCGAGCGGATTGGAAAAAGTTTTAAAAAAAACCGAGTGAGAAAAAACTTTGAGAGAAAGAAAAAAATAGGAAACAGAACCGAAAAGACAGCGTTTAGTTTAAAAGGAGAAAAAGGTTTGTAAATCCATTTACCATTTTGGAAAATTTTGTAATTTTTTGCAATTGTTAAATCTGTAAAAGATGGAAACAAAACTTTTTGAGTTTTCAGATTTTACCTTTGATCAATAGGATTCATTACTGTTTAAATTACAATATTTAAATAAAAATAATAATTAACACATGTCAATATAATTACATATCATATAAAGTGGCAGTTTGAGTGAAGATGTTGAACATGTGGTTGAATGCCTTCACAGAATCCAAAGAAATTGGTAAGGGTCTGTGTTGGCAAGACTATATTGAATGGAAAGAGTACAGTGAAATTGTCATGGAGAGTAGAAAATCCAACTTTTCAGAGAGAGTCCTTCAACAGGAAGAAGTCGACAGGAGTGAGATTAAAAACAACCAGTTTTTGTCTAGCTTAGAGATGTAAAACTCTGCTGTATTTCTTTTCATTTTAGTTTTGCCAACTTTTCCCCGAAGACAGAATGTCTAAAACTTTGGATTTTCTGCTCACTATGGAAATGTCTGTAAAAACTCTACTCCCTCTCTGTTGATTTGCGTATGTGTGTGTGTGTGTGCAATGTAAGTGTACATGTGCGCCAGATTAGACTGTTGGAAAAGAAAAATTCCTAACATTGGGCTACAACAAGTGAATGTAGATGCCAAGAACCCTCCTAAGTATCCTAGCTGTCCCTAATAACACTGTTTTCTTAAGCTCTACTAAACTGGGTTTTATGCCTATTTTCTCTATCCATCTGTTCAAATCTTAAGGGAAAGTTCGTCATGCACCTATAACTACTGGAATGTATTTATCGACCCAAACAAGGGGGTCATTATAAGGAGCTTTAGGCCCATCACACTGCTCAATGCAGAGTTGAAGATTTTGGCCAAGGTGCTAGCCAAGAGATTGGCGCTTGTCATGGGCAAACTGATCAGCAAGGTGCAGACATGCGCCATGCCGACCAGGTCTATCCACGACAATCTCCATCTCATGAGCTACATCATAGAGAGGGTGGGTAACGAAGCTGGCGCAGGTGGTGCTTTGATCAATTTAGATCAGTCTAAAGCCTTTGATAGGGTCGACCATCGATACCTGGCAGCTGGCTTCGGTCCGGTCTTCCATGGGTGGATAGCTGCTTTATACAGCGGCATCTGCTCGGTCATACGGGTGAACGGTCATCTATCGGAACCGTTCAACATCTCGCATTTGGTTCGCCAAGGATGTCCTCTCTCCTCCCTTCTGTATGTATTGACTCTCGAGCCATTACTGCAGAAGTTGGAGGCTTTGAGGGGTGTCCCACGCAATCTGGGATTTGGGAGGAGCGTGTCTTCTTATGCCGACGCCGTCACCGTGATGGTGTCGAGCCACAGGCATATTGAACTGATTGGCGAGACACTAAACGAGTATGAAGCGGTGACAGGTGTGAAAATTAACACGGAAAAGTCAGTGGGGTTGCAACTGGGCACCTGGAGGGGCAAGTCCATGCCGTCCAACAGCGTCGAAGGGTGCTGGACAGACGGACCCGTTAAACTGCTCGGGGTCTGGTTCGGTCCAGACCTCCAGTTGGAGAAAAACTGGGAAGAAGTGACGAACAGGGTGGCCAACCTCACCCAGAAATGGGCCGAGAGGAAGCTCTCCTTTAAAGGTCGAGCGGAGGTGGCGAATGCGTACATCGCATCCGTCATCTATTATCGCTTGACCGTCGTCCCTTGTCCCGACCGCTGGTTAACCAAGATAGTACGCTTGCTCTTCAACTTTTTGTGGAAGGGTCAGGTACCACTGGTCAGGCGCTCCATCTGCTGTCAACAGCTACTGAACGGAGGCCTTGGCATGCCGTGGTTGCTGATGCGCAAACATGCGCTCAGGCTATGACATCTCAAGCGTTTCCTGGATGGTGAACAGGTGTGGTCGCCGTTCGTTAGACGCGATTTTCCGCAGCTCGTTTCTTTAACAGAGCTGCAATCTTGGATCAAACGTAGACCGAGAAAGGGCGCTTGGCACCTCGAGTGCCACCAAGCTCTCACCGCCCTCAGTTAGGCGGGCAGTGCGATCGGTAGTAGCTCCACTCTAGCGTTCTATAGAGGGTTAGTGGAGGAAAAGTGCGACGACGTTCTCGGGGAAACTCTAGGTGTTGAAGATAATCAGTTGAACAGTCTGTTCGGGAGAACTTTCGGGCCGGGGCCCATGGATAATTTCCAAAGGTCCCTCGCCTGGCAGTGCTACCGAGGTGCGCTACCTGTTCGAGATAAACTCTTCCGGCATGGAAGTGCCGTCAACTGGGCCTGCCCGAGGTGCGCTCAGGACGACGAAACCGTTCTGCACACACTCGTCCAGTGCCCGAGTATTGCTGACCTGTGGGTTAATATCGAACAGCTACTGTCACATGTAGGACGGATCCGGCTATCAGCTGAATCCATCGTGAGGATTGACCCACCGACCTCCTTTAACCGGGAGGGCAAGGCAATTTTCCTATGCCTAGTGGCTGTAGCGAAAGAGGTGATATGGTGGACCCGTTTGAAAGAGCTAAAGTCAGACACTTTCCTCTTTGGCCAAGGCCTCATCAACTTTTTCAAGTTCCACTTGAAAAGGAAGATGAGAGTAGAGGGAAGTGTTGTCTCATAGCAAATTTGTTGAAAGATGGGTGACTGTTGGAAGAATGGCCAGTATAAATGGACCAATTCTGAGAATACACCTGTAGAAAAATAAAAAAAAAGTTTTGTAAAAGGAGAAAGGGCTCTATACCCCTTTATTTTTTCTGACCAGGCTCCCGTGGTTTTATGGGTTTTTCCACGTATAACCTTTCCTTTTTCGAAGCGCCTCCCCCTTTGGGAGTTCTATTTATTTATTTATCTTTCTCCATTTTCTTCCTCTGTTTAGACGAACTTTCCTACCTTTTCGGACAAAACCTTTTGTAACCTTCGTCCTGTCTTTGTCCTTACATGTTTTTAATTGATATTAGCCCTTGTGGCCAATAAAACGAATTATTATTATTATTATTATTATTAGCAAACAAAAGAAGAGTGCCATTGTTATCAAGTGAACAATATTTCGGCATCTAGCGCGCCTTCCACAGGCTCAAAAAGTAAACTTGTCAATCTACTTCATTTTTGGTAATATTTTATAGGATTGAGGTAACTCCTCCAGAAAGTATACAGAAGCAAAAAAAAAAAAGAAGAGTGCCATTGTTATCACGTGAACGATATTATTATTATTTTCTAAAAATCTTTTTACTTGTTTCAGTCATTGGACTGCGGCACCACCTTGAAGAATTTTTTGTGGCAGAAAAATCAGCACTTACAGATTAATGGGAATCAGGTGACCTTTTAAACTTTCTTCGACCATTGAAGGTCTAACAGAATTATGGCGCCGAAGCAGTCATTCAAACGTAGTAAATACTTTCCATTTTGTTAGAATTCAGACAATATCCACATTGAGTAGTAAAGTCTTGAGTTATGTTATTCTATTCTATTTTATTTTTCGATTGAATATATTTTGTTTACTTATAATTTTTTTACAACCACGATTTTCGTTTTCGTTTTTATTTGAAATTATAAAAAAAAAAAATTTATAGATTTGGCTGTTATTTCTAGCATGTGCAGAGACCTCCTAGGCTTGACTCCATGTACTGGTTGAAAATCACATAAAAAGATTGGTCAAACTAAAGGGTTTGACCAAAAGATTCTAGGATCGATACTTCCGACTGGCTATCTTTCTGATAAAGATCCAGCTACCTTTTTGTTTATGCGGATGTATATATATTTCTGAAGTTGCCGAGCCACATTTAAAATTACATTCGGCTGAATCAAGAAGTTTAATGCTGAAAGAAACAATTCAGGAAACAAGAACTTGAAACATACCATTATTATGAGGGTTAGTAGAACTTTACGAAAAAATTTAGAGGCCCTGAAAAGGGCCGTTGGGCTAAAGCAGTAAGCTTCATTATTTTCAACTTAGGCTCTCTCACCACGGATACGGCGAGCAAGCTGAATGTCCTTGGGCATGATGGTCACTCTCTTGGCGTGGATAGCGCACAAGTTGGTATCCTCGAAAAGACCGACCAAGTAAGCCTCGCTGGCCTCCTGTAAAGCCATTACGGCAGAGCTCTGGAAACGAAGATCGGTCTTGAAGTCCTGAGCGATCTCACGAACAAGACGTTGGAAGGGAAGTTTTCTGATAAGAAGTTCAGTGGATTTCTGGTAACGTCTGATCTCTCGCAGAGCTACGGTACCAGGCCTGTAACGATGGGGTTTTTTCACACCGCCAGTTGCTGGGGCACTCTTCCTGGCAGCCTTAGTGGCAAGTTGTTTACGAGGAGCCTTTCCTCCGGTAGATTTACGTGCTGTCTGCTTTGTACGAGCCATACTGATGTCAATAATAAGCGCCGGCAACTGGCACGCTTTATATACACTCGGGTCTGGGCGCTAAAGTGTTATATACAACAGGCGCTAAAATCTTCACACATGCTCTCACAACACAAAGAGAAAGCGCCAAACAACAGCTGCTGCTGAATGCTTTGCTGTGATTCGCTGATTTAGGCACGTGATCTCCAAGTCGTAGTGTTCTCTGCTACGTCTGCGTACTGTGTATATATACTAGCGACTAGAATCACACGTCATTGCAGTTTTGTATTGCTGAATATTTGGAAATATGTCTGGACGTGGTAAAGGAGGCAAAGGTTTAGGAAAAGGAGGCGCCAAGCGTCACAGGAAGGTGTTGAGAGATAACATCCAGGGTATTACCAAACCCGCTATCCGTCGTCTGGCTCGTCGAGGTGGTGTGAAACGTATCTCTGGTTTGATCTACGAAGAGACCCGTGGTGTGTTGAAGGTGTTCTTGGAGAACGTCATTCGTGATGCTGTCACCTACACCGAGCATGCCAAGAGGAAGACTGTCACCGCTATGGATGTGGTCTATGCTCTCAAGAGACAAGGTAGAACTCTGTACGGATTCGGAGGTTAAACTGGAAGTAACTTTGTAACTTCGTGGTCGAGAGTAGCGACAAATCCCGGCCCTTTTCAGGGCCATTCATATCTTAATGTAAGCCACCTCGCCCTCTTCGATATGCTTAAATAGATTTGGTTTGAATTTCAGCTTCATTTTTTTATCCCTTTCAATGGACATATCTTCATTAGATCGCATTATATGATTGTAAGGCGGTGATCTGGCAGTTAGTACGCTCGGCGAAATGCTTAGCATTTCGTCCGTCGCTACGTTCTGAGTCTAAGTTCCGTCGACTTTTCCTTGAAACACGAATCTGTAATCGACTCATCTCCCACCTCCTGAATGCTGGCCTTGTGCCATAATTTGAAATCAATATTTGATACGCTGTTTAATCTTAGTCCATTTTATCTGGGAGCATTGCGTGAAGTGTTTACAATTACTAGCAACTCCAATATTCCAAATACCTGGTACGTTTAAATTTTAATTGAGAATAACCTGTAAGACTCCGAACTCTGGAGTGTATTTTACCAAATTTGCATGAAGAATTAGCAATTTTTTTCCCTGCCGACCTTCCAACTCATTTTGTTAAAATCCTTAAAATTATTTTAAAAAATGATGGTTACGGGTGGGTGCTACTTCAGTTTAGCACAAGACAACATTTATGCTAGAAATAACGGCACTATCATGCTATTAGCTGTCAGAAGTGAAAGTGCTCACTGCTAATTAAATTTGTGTTTTCTACTCAAACGACTAGCTAGCGCGGACGCGCGAACTTTCGAGTAATAGATAGATAGATAGAGAGAGACAGACAGACATAGCTCGCTCCGGCCAGTCATGGTATTAGCTGTCAGTAGCCAAAGAATCGACAGGCCAGCAACAGGCAGATACTTCACTAGCAGGCAGTGAGCGCTTTCACTTCTGACAGCTAATAAGCATGATAGTGCCGAAATAACAGCTACATACAAGCTCTCGGTGAGCGAACATGCAGAGCATGTACAAGAATCTGGTTACTTATGATTTTGCAAAAACATTAAAGCTACTTGTTGATAAAGCATCTGAACTGCTCGACTCGGGTCCACGGTCCAACCCTTCATGACGTTTCTATTTTGCAAATGTTAGTGTTATACACTGAAATTCGTACTCTTTCGAATTTTTTAATCACGTTTTAAAAATCCGGACAGTCCGAATCTGCAATTATATTTCTGTTTAATCTAGAAATTTTTCGACTCCAAATTAAAAACTTTTTAAAAGTGCACGGCCTATTGATTTTGGGTTGAAGCACACCATGTAACAGGTCAAAACTTCTGATATCTTATCGAAAAGGTAATCCATTTAATAGCATGCTTTTTCTGTTAGCAAACGTTTTCTTACGTACACTCGCTTGGAGCGGTGGGGGTGAAAATGAAAAATTACTTGCTTACCATGTTACGTCCGCATCATTACATCAAATGTTAGTTACAAAAAAACGAGGAAGGTGTGGGATGTAAAAAATAGCTAAATCTCCCTTAAATCACACAGCTTTTCATCCGGAAATTAGTTTGAAATTATTAACAAATTGCAGGTTCGGACTGTCTGTGTCTTAAACCGATGACTTATATTTTCGAAAATTCTAGGATTTATGGGGTGGGGATAAAAAGTGAAAAAAATTGGTGGACGTCGGACACAAGTTAAAAATTTTCTCGAAAAATGTTTTTTTAACCCCCTTCCCCTCTCCGGACTGATTTTATGAGAACTACGCAAATAGACATTTGGCTGTTGTTTCTAGCATATCCCATGACCGGTTAGGTTAATAAAAACCATAAATTTCCCCCCAAAATATTTTTTAATAGCATATGAGTTTATGCAGTTAGTGTGGAAATGGGGAGAAAAATATTGAAAGACATCAATACTTGTCAGTGAGACAGAAACGCGGAAGCTGGTCACTGGGTATGCTAGAAACAACAGCCAAATCTCCCTTTAAATCACACCTTTTCGTCTGAAAATATTTTTTTTACCTAAAGGGCTTCTATAGTTTTTAAGTGCGTAGTGCCCACAAAACCGATCCGGAGAGGGGGGGGGGGGGTAAAAAAAAAAATCATTTTTCGAGTTTACTTTTTTTGAAGATTTTCCACATAATTTCGAAGGGCACCGTGAAAAGAAAGAAAAATCTTAAATCCCCGTCAAAACCGATAAATTCCAACATAAGTGTGCTACCTATCTCTGACGTTCGTCCAGGACATCCACATAAGTTGGATTTTCTCAGTTTTGACTGAAGCAAAAAAAACTAATTCCCAGTCTCCAATATTTTATTAAACAATGGGAAGGAAAATTTTAATAGCACGAATGTGTATAGGGGGCGAAAAATAATGAAAAGCATGAAGGTAGTCGTGGGATGTGCTTGAAACGACAGCCTGAAAATACTGTTTTTTTTAACTGCAAAAGCCTTCTCCCATGCTTAAGTGCATTCCAAAATCGGTCCATGGAAAAATCCGTTAAAACGAAGAAAAATCTAGTTCATGTGAGCATCTTGAAGCGAAACTTCGCCAAAACTTTTTGCTAAATCGTATGAATTCCAGCGTCGTGACACAAAATCGAGGGGCATATGGTGTGCTTGGATCAGAAAAAAATATATTGGATTCAAGATTTCATTACTGTGATGTTTTCGGCGATTTTATTTACGTGACCCTTTTCGACAAATTTGTTTGTATAATTCTTGAGTAAATTAAAAAAAACACCGCCTGCAATATTTGTGGTCACTAGATCTGCTAGAAATAGTAGCGGCATACCTCCCCCCAAATTACAGTCTACAATCTTAAAGAAAAAATGACGGAATGTAGTCCTAGATATACTGAGGTTAATTTGAACTCATCCAGACATATAGTTTACATGTTCCTGTCATTAGACGGCAGCCGTGCTGGGGCGCCAAAACTTTTTGCTAAATCGTATGAATTCCAGCGTCGTGACACAAAATCGAGGCGCATATGGGGTGCTTTCGGCGATTTTTTTTTACGTGACCTTTTTCGCCAAATTTTTTTGTATAACAATTCTTGAGTAAATTAAAAACACACCGGACCTGCAATCATGAAATTTTGGATTTGTTTTTATCACTGCGATTGTTCTCGGCGAAATCTTCTATATGAACTTTTACGACGAATATGATCATTATTGGGATATGACTGGGGGAAGCAATTGCAACAAATTCTCCAAAACAAATCAGAGATCCGCTTACAGACCTTCACACTGAAGGTCAGTTGCTTAAAAGCTGCGCTGCCTGGCAGCTTTTAAACCAGTAGGTGTAGACATTACAAACTACGATTAAGGAAATAAAAGGACATTAAAAATTTTTAAACATTGAATAGCTAGAGAGGCTCCGTCAGAAAACGATCAGTAAACAAAAGCGTCCAGAGATAAAATAGTTAAGCAGCATTAGGTTATAAATATAAGCTGTATCTACGGAATGACGCTTCATGTCTGGCTATGAAGAATCGAATCGCAAATAAAATAAACGGTAAGTAGACTAAAATTATGATGTAGAGGGCCCTGAAAAGGACCGTTAGATTAAGTCAAACGCAATCACCGAAAGCGCTTACTTAGAAGAAGGCTTCTGGGTCTTCTTGGGCAGAAGAACAGCCTGGATATTGGGAAGAACACCACCCTGGGCGATGGTCACTCCAGACAAAAGTTTGTTCAATTCTTCGTCGTTACGGATGGCCAACTGTAAATGACGGGGAATAATTCTGGATTTCTTGTTGTCTCTGGCAGCATTTCCTGCCAATTCCAACACTTCGGCAGCCAAATATTCCATAACAGCAGCCAAGTAGACTGGAGCTCCGGCACCAACACGTTGGGCATAGTTTCCCTTACGCAGAAGACGGTGGATACGACCGACAGGGAATTGAAGCCCAGCACGGGATGAACGGGTCTTGCTCTTTCCCTTCACTTTACCTCCTTTACCACGACCAGACATTTTCTATAGAGATTCGATACTAATTTGCAACAGAACAGCGAATAATTGAAATAAAAAGCGGTTTTCGCCTTTAAATACCGCCAAGTAGGCTCCAGCAGTCGAGATTTGCACTAAGCAGGTGAAAATAAGCGGGCTTTTGTCACGTGATACACTCGTCAAATTCCACCAATGAAAATGAACGGCGCGGATTTAGAAAAAAATGTTCATCTGCTGAGCCTACTTGACAGCTATAAATAGAGTGGATGTGGAGTTGGTTGTATTGTCAATCTCTGCCAGTGACATCATGCCACCAGCACCAGCAACTGCTTCGAAAGGAGCCAAGAAGGCTTCGAAGGCGAAAGCTACGCGTCCCGCCGGAGACAAGAAGCGCAAGAAGAAGAGGAAGGAAAGTTATTCCATCTACATCTACAAAGTAATGAAACAAGTCCACCCCGATACTGGTATTTCCAGCAAAGCTATGTCTATCATGAACAGTTTTGTCAACGATTTGTTCGAAAGAATAGCTTCTGAAGCCAGCCGTTTGGCTCACTACAACAAACGTTCAACCATCAGTAGCCGTGAGGTGCAGACTGCTGTCCGTCTGCTTCTCCCTGGTGAGTTGGCCAAACACGCCGTCTCTGAAGGTACCAAGGCTGTTACCAAGTACACCAGCAGCAAGTAAATCTATTCTAGATTTTGTTTATCAGACGGTCCTTTTAAGGGCCACCTATATTTTCGTGATTGTAAACTTTCGACTTTATATTGGTCTGCGATTTTATTTATTCAATACATGCAAGTGTACGTGGTCATTTCAGGGCTTTATAGGCAAGCAACGATTCATAACCACATCTCAGTCGATCGCATTTTCTTCCTGGAAGTTTATGCTTTCATAACATGGGAGATATAAACGCTTAAATTTTTTTATTACGGTATCTGTTTTAGCTTAAGGAGATTCCGATCCTGAAAAATTATGAAGATTTAACCCGCACCCACAATTTCATTCTTTTTCACTTATTCTGAAAAAAAATAATCTTAATTCCTCCTTCCTCCCGATTCTACTGCCTTGGACTGCACAAACAGGCTAGAAATAACATCCAAATCTCTCAACTCTTGAAAGAAAAGTAAAAATAGTAAAGCATATTGAATGTATAAACAACTTGTGGCAATAATGCAGTTTGTTTTCAAAAAATCCATTGTTTTTGGAGCAAGCCGCTTCAATATTTTCTCGAATGAACACTTTGTCATATTACTGTGCGAAATATTTGCAGAAAGGTGGTCAACGCAGTTTTGTGAGATTTGGCTGTTATTTCTAACTTTTTGGCAATCCTTCGATAAAACTCGACAATTCACTTGTGATGTCTTCGTGACCTGTGTGTTTTATGTATTTATGTGTTGTGAAATAACGAAATTATGCCAGCAAAAAGCCTTGAATATTTGTTGTAACCTGCTTCATGTGTGTATGTGAAATCCGCAAATTTCCAAAAAGGAAACAAATACATAAAAACAGAACAGGCACATGTCGACAGTTCCTGTTGTGACCTGTCGACTTGTCACGGAAACAGCCGAGTGTTCTTTTTCTTCAGAATCATAATCTCCATATTTTTGTACGTATTTCACAAAAAAAAAAAAAAAAAAAAAATTACGGAAAAGATGTAAAAATAGGCTATTCACATGCTAGAAATAACAGTCAAATCTCAAAACTGCGATCGAATTTTCTTTTTCAATCTACGTAGGAAAATACGGAGATTGGAAAAAAATAAGTACAAATTCAAATTTATGACCCCAAATCCCCCTGTCTAAAAGTGAAAATTAACGAATTACTTTGTCCTCACATTACTGCGGGAAATTACTCTGAAAGAAATCTTTGCAGAAAGGTGAGATTGATTACATTGTATGAAATTTGGCTGTGATTTCTAGCATGTGAATAGTCTGCTTGAAGGCTTGTTATTTCATTTACTTATTTGTTATTTGACTGCGGCCATGCTGGAGCGCCGCATTTAGGCGAGATTGACCCCCAGGACTTTGTAAGCCTAGCACTTATTCTATCGGTCTCTTTTACGGGGCCGTAAACACACCAACATCGGTTGTCAAGCGATGTTGGGGGACAAATACAAACACATACGATGGGCTTCTTTCAGTTTTCGCTCATCAAATCCACTTACGGCTCGAGGCTGTAGTAGAAGACTGAACCCAAAACCAAGTGGTTTGCGGATGTATATATAATTTCTGAAGTTGCTACATTTCAAAATTACACTCCATTGAATCAAGAAGTTTAATGCTGAAAGAAACCATTCATAATACCAAATCCACTTACGGCTCGAGGCTGTAGTAGAAGACTGAACCCAAAACCAAGTGGTTTGCGGATGTATATATAATTTCTGAAGTTGCTACATTTTAAAATTACACTCCATTGAATCAAGAAGTTTAATGCTGAAAGAAACCATTCATAATACAAGAACATGAAACATAGCCATTATGATGAGGATATAGTAGAACTTTACGAAAAAATTTAGAGGCCCTTAAAAGGGCCGTTGGGCTAAGACAGTAGCTTTACTATTTTCAACTTAGGCTCTTTCACCACGTATACGGCGAGCAAGCTGAATGTCCTTGGGCATGATGGTCACTCTCTTGGCGTGGATAGCGCACAAGTTGGTATCCTCGAAAAGACCGACCAAGTAAGCCTCGCTGGCCTCCTGTAAAGCCATTACGGCAGAGCTCTGGAAACGAAGATCGGTCTTGAAGTCCTGAGCGATCTCACGAACAAGACGTTGGAAGGGAAGTTTTCTGATAAGAAGTTCAGTGGATTTCTGGTAACGTCTGATCTCTCGCAGAGCTACGGTACCAGGCCTGTAACGATGGGGTTTTTTCACACCGCCAGTTGCTGGGGCACTCTTCCTGGCAGCCTTAGTGGCAAGTTGTTTACGAGGAGCCTTTCCTCCGGTAGATTTACGTGCTGTCTGCTTTGTACGAGCCATACTGATGTCAATAATAAGCGCCGGCAACTGGCACGCTTTATATACACTCGGGTCTGGGCGCTAAAGTGTTATATACAACAGGCGCTAAAATCTTCACACATGCTCTCACAACACAAAGAGAAAGCGCCAAACAACAGCTGCTGCTGAATGCTTTGCTGTGATTCGCTGATTTAGGCACGTGATCTCCAAGTCGTAGTGTTCTCTGCTACGTCTGCGTACTGTGTATATATACTAGCGACTAGAATCACACGTCATTGCAGTTTTGTATTGCTGAATATTTGGAAATATGTCTGGACGTGGTAAAGGAGGCAAAGGTTTAGGAAAAGGAGGCGCCAAGCGTCACAGGAAGGTGTTGAGAGATAACATCCAGGGTATTACCAAACCCGCTATCCGTCGTCTGGCTCGTCGAGGTGGTGTGAAACGTATCTCTGGTTTGATCTACGAAGAGACCCGTGGTGTGTTGAAGGTGTTCTTGGAGAACGTCATTCGTGATGCTGTCACCTACACCGAGCATGCCAAGAGGAAGACTGTCACCGCTATGGATGTGGTCTATGCTCTCAAGAGACAAGGTAGAACTCTGTACGGATTCGGAGGTTAAACTGGAAGTAACTTCGTGGTCGTGACTAGCGACAAATGCCGGCCCTTTTCAGGGCCATTCATATCTTAATGTAAGCAACCTCGCCCTCTTCGATATGCTTAAACCAAAACTTTTGAATTTCAGCTTCATTTTTTTTATCCCTTTCAATGGACATATCTTCATTAGATCGCATTATATGATTGTAAGGCGGTGATCTGGCAGAGTTATAAGCACGCCCGGCGAAATGCTTAGCAGCATTTCGTCCGTCGCTACGTTCTGAGTTTAAGTTCCGCCGACTTTTCCTTGAAACTCGAATCTATGTAATCGGCATCTCCCACCTTGAATGCTGGGACTTCTGCCGTAATTTGAAATCAATATTTGATACGCTGTTTAAACTTAGTCCATTTTATCTGGGAGCATTGCGTCAACTGTTTACAATTACTAGCAACTCTATTCCAAATAGCTGGTTCGCTTAAATTCTAATTGAAAATAATCTGTTCGACTCCGGAGTGTATTTTACCAAATTTGCATGAAGAATTAGCAATTTTTCTCTGCCGAGCCTCAAGCTCCCGGTGTGCGAACATGGAGAGCATGTACAAGAATCTGGTTACTTTTGATTTTGCAAAAACATTAAAGCTATTTGTTGATAAAGCATCTGAACTGCTTCTCGACTCGGGTCCATGGAAGCAAAATAGTATGAATTGGGGACCCACAACAGTATATTAAGGGTCCAAATGTTAGTGTTGTACACTGAAATTCATACTCTTTCGAATTTTTTAGTCACATTTTAAAAATTCAGACAGTCCGAATCTGCAATTATATTTAATTCAGAAATAACTTCGACTCCAAATTAAAAACTTTTAAAAATTTGTGCACGGCCTATTGATTTTGGGTTGAAGCACACCATGTAACAGGTCAAAACTTCTGATATCTTATCGAAAAGGTAATCCATTTAATAGCATGCTTTTTCTGTTAGCAAATGTTTTCTTACGCACACTCGCTTAGAGCGGTGGGGGTGAAAATTAAAAATTACTTGCTTACCGTGTTACGTCCGCATCATTACATCAAATGTTTGTGGGATGTTAAAAATAGCTAAATCTCCCTCAAATCACAGCTTTTCATCTGGAAATTAGTTAGAAATTATAAACAAATTGCAGGTTCGGACTGTCTGTCTTAAAGCGATGTGGAAATACTAGGATTTGTGGGGTTGAAAAAAATTGGTGGACATCAGAGATAGGTAGCACACATAAGTTGGTATTGCTCCGTTTTGACGAATTTTTCAGACTTTCACGGTGCTCTTGAAAATGATCTGGAGTATCTTTTTAGTAAAAAAAATAATTTTCTCGAAAAATGTTTTAACCCCCTTCCGCTCTCCGGACTACGCACTTTAAAAACTATAGAAGCCTTTTCGATAGACGAAAGAGTGAGCGATTTAATAGACATTTGGCTGTTGTTTCTAGCATATCCCATGACCGGTTAGGTTGATAACTATAAATTTCTCCCAAAATATGTTTTAATAGCATTAGTTTATGCAGTTTGTGGAAATGGGGAGGAAAATATTGAAACACATCAATACTTGTCAGTGGGACAGAAACGTGGAAGCTGGTCACTGGGTATTCTAGAAACAGCCAAATCTCCCTTTAAATCACACCTTTTCGTCTGAAAATATTTTTTACCAAAAGGGCTTTTATAGTTTTTAAGTGTGTAGTGCCCACAAAACCGATCCGGAGAAGGGGTGGAGGTTAAAAAAAAATCATCTCCAACGTGCTACATATCTCTGACGTTCGTCACAAATCTTAGAAGTTTTCTATCAGGACATCCACATAAGTAGGATTTTCTCAGTTTTGACTGAAGCAAAAAATTAAATCCCAGTCTCTCCAATATTTTATTAAACAATGGAAAGGAAAAGTTTAATAGCACGAATGTGTATAGGGGGCGAACAATACTGAAAAGCGTGAAGGTAGTCGGGGGATGTGCTAGAAACGACAGCCTGAAAATACTGTTTTTTTTAATTGCAAAAGCCTTCTCCCATGGTTAAGTGCATTCCAAAATCAGTTCATGGAAAAATCCAGCTCATGTGGGAATTCCTGAACCGAAACTTCGCCAAAATTTTACTAAACCGTATGGTGAAATAAAATCGAGGGGCATATGGTGTGCTTGGATCAGAATTCCAATCCCGATATATTGGATTCAAGATTTCATTACTGTGATTGTTTTCGGAGATTTCTTTTTACGTGACATTTTTCGACAATTTTTTTTGTATAACAATTCTTATAATCTAAAGGCTAACTCCGTGAGTAAATTAAAAACATTCCGGGCCTGCAATCATGAAATTATGGATCTCTGTTTTCATTACTGCGACTGTTTTCGGCGAAATTTTCACTATGAATATGATCGTCATTAGGATATGACTGGCTAGTTAAGAATACAAATATTCCGCCAGAATATAAGTAAACAAAGGCGTCCAGAGATAAAATAGTTAAGAAGCACTAGGTTATAACCATAAGCTGTATCTACGGAATGACGCATCATGTCTGGCTATGAAGAATCGAATCGCAAATAAAATAAACGGTAAGTAGACTAAAATTATGATGTAGAGGGCCCTGAAAAGGGCCGTTAGATTAAGTCAAACGCAATCACCGAAAGCGCTTACTTAGAAGGCTTCTGGGTCTTCTTGGGGAGAAGAACAGCCTGGATATTGGGAAGAACACCACCCTGGGCGATGGTCACTCCAGACAAAAGTTTGTTTAATTCTTCGTCGTTACGGATGGCCAACTGTAAATGACGGGGAATAATTCTGGATTTCTTGTTGTCTCTGGCAGCATTTCCTGCCAATTCCAACACTTCGGCAGCTAAATATTCCATAACAGCAGCCAAGTAGACTGGAGCTCCGGCACCAACACGTTGGGCATAGTTTCCCTTACGCAGAAGACGATGGATACGACCGACAGGGAACTGAAGCCCAGCACGGGATGAACGGGTCTTGCTCTTTCCCTTCACTTTACCTCCTTTACCACGACCAGACATTTTCTAGAGATTCGATACTAATTTGCAACAAAACAGCGAATAATTGAAATAAAAAAGCGGTTTTCGCCTTTAAATACCGCCAAGTAGGCTCCAGCAGTCGAGATTTGCACTAAGCAGGTGAAAATAAGCGGGCTTTTGTCACGTGATACACTCGTCAAATTCCACCAATGAAAATGAACGGCGCGGGTTTAGAAAAAATGTTCATCTGCTGAGCCTACTTGACAGCTATAAATAGAGTGGATGTGGAGTTGGTTGTATTGTCAATCTCTGCCAGTGACATCATGCCACCAGCACCAGCAACTGCTTCGAAAGGAGCCAAGAAGGCTTCGAAGGCGAAAGCTACGCGTCCCGCCGGAGACAAGAAGCGCAAGAAGAAGAGGAAGGAAAGTTATTCCATCTACATCTACAAAGTAATGAAACAAGTCCACCCCGATACTGGTATTTCCAGCAAAGCTATGTCTATCATGAACAGTTTTGTCAACGATTTGTTCGAAAGAATAGCTTCTGAAGCCAGCCGTTTGGCTCACTACAACAAACGTTCAACCATCAGTAGCCGTGAGGTGCAGACTGCTGTCCGTCTGCTTCTCCCTGGTGAGTTGGCCAAACACGCCGTCTCTGAAGGTACCAAGGCTGTTACCAAATACACCAGCAGCAAGTAAATCTATTCTAGATTTTGTCTATCAGACGGTCCTTTTAAGGGCCACCTATATTCTCATGATTGTAACCTCCGATTTTCTATTTATGCGATTAACGAATTAACCGTAAAAAATGTAAGGGAAAGTAATGTTAAGACGTTTTAAAGTGGGTGGATTTCTCAGGAAATATAGAGTACAGTTTAGAAAAAGGTTTAAATTTTCGTCCGATTTAGCGTCTCGGAATCCGAATGCAACGAAAATAGATGTAGGTTATGCATGTTCGACATCATAAATTTGCCGATATGTCTGGAAAGGTAGGTATAGCGACTTCGGCCACATTCGGGCAATATTAAGATCTTCACCTAGGAGCAAAAGAAGGAAAAACAGCCTGTGTGTTAATAAGTATGTAGAAAACATGAAAGAAAAAAAAAAAAATGCGCGCTGGGGGGGACTTTCGGAAAATTCACAAGATCCGATTTTTCCGTCGTAACTTATAGTAAAATGGGTGGAAAGACTGACCGGATATATATTGATTTTTTTTTTTCACGTTTTTGGTCTATGGAGGATCCGATTCTGAAAACAATTTTCAAAATTTCAGTTCTCTCCCACCCCTTTCATTTTTCACTTTTTCCGGAAATTCTTTTTTTTTGCGAAATAGGTAGAAAAATATTGGTAAAATTACAATTTTTCAACAAAAAATCCCCAAGCCTTGAAGCAGGCTATCCACATGCTAGAAATAACAGCCAAATCTCAAAACTGCGATAATGTAATCAGTCTACTCACCTTTCTGCGGAGATTTCTTCCAGAGTAATATGAGAAAGTAATTCATGTGAAATTAAAGTGGGTTTCTTTTTTTAAAACTTAAAATTTTTGCGAGGAAAATAAGGAGACTAAGAATTTCAAATTTATGAAAATCTCCGACCCCCAAATTCCCCCCTCCCCTGCTCGCCATCCCGCTGTCTAAAAGCGAAAATGAACGGTTGTTTTGTCTATTTCACATGAATTACTTTGTCCTCACATTACTGCGGGAAATTACTCTGAAAGAAATCTTTGCAGAAAGGTGAGGAGATTGATTACATTGTATGAAATTTGGCTGTGATTTCTAGCATATGGCTAGTCTGCTTGAAGGCCTGGAGGCATTTTGAAAAATTGAAATTTTACAAACAAATTTTTTGTCAGAATCGTAATCTTCGTATTTCGCAAAAAACGAAATTTCCTGAAAATGAAGGTGGAGGGGTGGGGGAATTGAAATTTTGAAAATGCGATTTTTGAAATTATTTTTTGAATCGGATCCTCCATAACCAAAAACGGGATTCCATAAAACAAAAGAAAATCAATATATATCCATTTTACCCGAAGTTATCGGATCTTGTGAATTTTCCAAATGTCGTCCCCACCCCCAGGGTCGTCAACGCGCATTTTTTTCCATATTCGTTTCAATACACTTGTTAACATCCCCCAGGCTGGTTAATTTTTTTTTGTTCCAGGGTGAAGATCTTTATATTGTCTGGATGAAGGTTTTCATATTGACCACAAAATCACTACTTGCCCCGCAAACGTACTTTTACCATACTTCATGGCAAAAAAAAATCTCAATGATTTTACGAAAAGAGAAACAAGTATCTGTTAAGGCACTAATGCACCATCCCCGTGAATGGCCTGAGGGTGACTTTGCTGTTATTTCTGGCATATCGGACGACCACACTGAAGCCTTTCAAATGTCGTCTGCTCGGGGTTTGTCATAAGAAGGGCACCCTACATCCTTAGGTAGATTTGTGGGGCGATCTTTCGGAATTACTAGACATAACAGCCAAATCTTTTTTAATTACATGTTGACAAATGCGGAAATAAAGGCTTTAAGAAATTGCATTTTTCAAAATTCCAATTCTTAAATATACAAGAGTATATTTCATAGACTTAACTTTTTTTTTTAGACACGTCTCTTTCATTCGTTGCACGCAGCTATTTCGAGCTGTTCAATATATGTATGGATAAATTAAATTAAATAACAAAACACGAGACTTTACTATCTAGTGTACATGTGTCTGAATTCTAACAAAAGGGAAAGTATTTACGTTGAAGATGAATTAGATTCCACTCAAAATAAAAAAAAAAGAACGGCTTTCCCATATTACTTTGAAATAAAATGGAATTTGGAAAAAGTATGGGAAAGGGATTTAAATTCAATTTTATTTCTTTTTCTTTTGCAAAATTGTCGAAAGCGGAAAGAAGAAAAAGAAATGTGTGGAGTCAAAAAGAGATTTAATTGTTATTTCTAGCATGTGGAGATCGCATATATGCTCATTTCCTTAGTTGAGTTGGAAATCACCCATGCATGCACGAATGAGTCTGGCGGGTGGGGAGAGGTGTAGTTTAAAAAAAAATTAACTTTACAAAAAGCTTATTTTTCTTTACAGAATCATAATTCTCGTATTTATTTACGAGGAATCCCTACCAAAGAATTCTGAGAAATGTGTAAAATGAAACAATGAAGGACGAATTAAAATTTTGAAATACTAATTCTTTTGCATAATCTGAATCTCCGTTGCGGAAACGTCGGATTCCGTTTTTAAAAGTCGAAAAGGGTTGGGTATGGTACACCTCTACTACGTACTTGGGAAAAGTTTTTCCACAACAAATTTCGATATAATCAGAATCTACAGCATCTAAAGAGCATTTTTAGAAAATACTCTGTCTTTAAATGGCAAAATTTACTTAGCTAAAGGGGAAAGAAATTTCGTTTTCAGCAAGAATGGCAATGTGCTAATGGCTGGAGTGAATTTGGGACGATGTGATTCTGGCTTAACAGTAGAAGGGAGATAACTCAATAGTAAAAACTAATTTTGAATGACTGACATTTATTCTGGAATTTGCAACAATATTTTTATCTGCTTGTTGTCGCTCTCTTAACTATGAGTCTGATCGATAGATATGTTACTAAGTCAGCATAAAGCGATAAAAAAAAATCGAAAATTTATTGATCGACCATCACGAATATCGATTTTTGATGAAGGAACTAAATTGAATTAAGAAAAATGCATTATCAAGGACGAGATGACTTCCATAGATACAAGTGGAACCACCTATGTTTGCATAGGCGGACGTGGGGATAGTCACACGTCTCGGCTGTCGGACTGTGTTGTGGAGTGGATCACAAAGTTGGAGGGTTTGCCTTCATTAGGACATACAAATTTCAGGGTACTTGGCTGTTATTTTCTAGCATGATGCTAGAACACTAATTGAATAATTTTGTTCATATTTCGTTGTCTTTCAATTTTTATATGAAGAACAAATTTGAATGCGCTTGGCTACAATTTCTAGCATGAGACCATGCATAGGTAAATTTCGTTTATAAATGCATAAGCTTCCTTCAAATTCTATAGTTTGTTACTAGCATGAAGAATGACCACATGGGAATAACTTATAAAATACATATCCCAAAATTTTAATTGAAGTAATTGTGATTATTACGTAAATAACTTCCATTCAGCATAAATGAGATGTAGGTGGACTGATAGAATTTCAGAAATGGTAGTGAGAAAGGTTTAATGAGACGGGGAAGGAGAAGGTAAACGGAGAAATGCTACTAGAATTTCCATCCTACAAACAAATCTTTAGTAGCAAAACTACGGCACCTTGTGGACAAGTGACATTCCAGTTCCCAGCTCATCGATCTGCGGCAGTGTTCTCATGTC